>NC_133456.1:75778225-75893225 GCF_048565385.1 Saimiri boliviensis
TAACACTGTAATTACTCCCCCTCCCCACACTTCAACCTACTTGAGATATATAAAAACAGTCAAATTATTATGTTTTAGAGTCATTTGAAAAAATTTACTATTGGGTACGCCACAAATTTTATGATGTTAGACTTATTTTTTCTCCTAAGTTTTCAGAATTTTAAAAAATTCTATTTTTGTTTTATAATTATGTAAAACATGACATGGACCCCAAACAAAACGACACAACAAAATGCACTTAGAAATATCTGTCTTTTACCTGTGTCTCCTCTACCCTGTTCCCTCCTCCCCAGTGAGCCATAATGTTTCTTAGTTTTTAACTTACCTTTCCGTTTATCTTTAATATAGTCAAATACATACCTTTCATTCTTAGAGAAAAGGTAGCAATCTTCCTATACAGTTCTGCTCCCTGGTTTTTCCTTTTTTTTGTTTTTTAGTTAAGGGGCTATCCTGGATACCACTCTATAGCGCTTGATAGAGGTAATCCTCATTATTTGTCTGGCTCCATAGTTCTTCACTGGTGGCGTTCTGTATTTTATTCCTCTAGCATCCCACTATAGGTAAAGTCTGCACTACAGTTGAGGTCGTTTCCAATTCTGACTGATACAGACAACATCGTGCTGAGCAGCATTTTGTGTATATCATTTTCTGTTTTTGCCAATGTATCTTAGGCATAGATTTCTAGACAGGATTGCTGTGTCAAAGGAAAATGCATATATTATTTTGTTAGATATTTTTGACTGTCTTAAAAATAGAACATATTATTATGTTTTGTGCTTCTTTGAAGGCTACTTTAAACTTTTTAAAAGGAAAGTTGGATTATAAATTACTTTTAGTTTTTATTGTAATAATATGGAGCACTAAGTAACATACATTTATAATTATATGAATATCTTCTATAGGCATAAGACTCTGTTGCAAAAATTAGCATTTTTCAGGGACTATCATGAAATTTCCCTCTTCCCCCAGCCTACCAAAGTGAATGCAATTGCTGGATGGACCTTTCCCCACTTTTCCACCTGCTTTTCCCATCTCTCACTCCCTACATGTGTCATTGCCAGACCAGTCTCTAGACTTTTGTAAGAATGGATCAGGAAGGATTCTGTGGCAGAGAGAATGACCCAGGCAGAAAGCTGGAGGGATGGGAGGCGAGAGACGTGGAGATGAGGGAGGCTCGAAGTGAACAATGCGGCGGAGAGGTGGAGGCAGCAAATGCAAGGTGCTGGGGGACACCGAAGGGAAGAAGTTGAGGGGAATAGACAAAGGAATACGAGAAGTGTTGCTACCACTTGTGAGTCTGATCCACTCTCATCATCTTTTGGAAAAACAAGTTGATAAAATTCTTCTATAATTACTTTTCTGGCTCTTATACTGTGCATCTCGAACATGACAACACATAGATACTGATCTATATAGAGTGTGGCTTCCATCTATATAGACGAGCATCAAGTCTTCATAAGGAAAACACCTGAGAGTTTGCAGATAATACAATACTGAGATTTAAGTTGGCTGTCAGTATGAAATAAGTTATGCATGAATTAATATAAATGCTGTAGACTATGTACTAACTGAAGCCCACCCTTATCCCTATGATATAGAAATACCTCTTTCTAATTATAAGCAGACCTATAAGGCAAGACTGAGTCACACCAGATGTCCACTTACATCTTAATTCTTGAGTCCAAGTCTTCTGGCATAAAATTATATAGATCACTGGCAAAATGTCTGAAAAAGAAAAAAAAAACCCATAGCAACAGAAAGTAAAATCTGATTCTTAGCAAAGTCAATGCATTAGCTAACAGAATAGTCCTGGCATCAAAATGTTAGCCTGCATGGCTGCCCTCTAAGGAGAAACTGAGGTCAGGTTGCCTTGGATCAAAGCCCGAGGAGAAGCCAGATTCTTGCACGGAATTCATTCACTGGAAAGGAGTCTTCTAGAGGGAGTCCCTGATGCCCTTGAGGGCTGACTGGAAATGCATTCCCTAACAGAAGGGTTTTGCAATCCTTAATTTAGTTAATTTCAGTCTGTGGAAAACCTGGGGGCTCAATTCGGGATCCTTTCTTCCAGAGAAGATTTGGGCTTGTGTTTGCAGCAGACTTGGACAGCTATAGACCCGGAATTCCTTTAGCCCCTTTCCTTGTGTCAAGCTTAACCTGGGAACCTGAGTCAATTCTGCTCTCCATTCTGCCCAAATCTGGCTCTGGATTATTATGTTGATATTGGCATTCACCCTGAGGGCAGCTCCCTCTTTTCCCACTCATCGCTGTGGTTTCACTTCAAGGTTTTAAGAGTAAGTGTAAAATTTCCATATATTTATCTCCTTTATCATCATAAGAACCCTGTGAGGTAGCAATAATTACCACCTCCCTCTCCCATCAGCCAAAAGAGGGAAAAGGCATTAGAGGGTATAAATTCCTACAAAGTTACAGACCCAGTTAAGTGGCAGGGTCAGCATTGTCTGCCTCACTCCAAAGTTAATGCTGTTTGTTTTTTTGAGATAGTCTTGCCCTGTGGTCTTGGCTGGAGTGCAGTGGCCCGATCTCGGCTCACTGCAACCTCCGCCTTCTGGGTTCAAGCGATTCTCCTGCCTCAGCTTTCTGAGTAGCTGGGATTACAGCCATGGACCATCACGCCCAGCTAATTTCTTTCTTTCTGCCTTCCACCCTAGCCTGCTATGGGGCCCATCGGCCGGTCCCACCCCTATGGAGAACCCAAAGTCTTACTGTATGTAACTCCAGCTGATGTTTCTATGTTTATAGCAGTGTTCCAAACCCCCTTCCTTCCCAACCCCAACCAAAGTATCCAAAACCCTTATGGCTCCTGGGGCAGGAGGAAATAGACTCATGGCTTGTGTGTTGGCTGCAGCAATGAGTACATCAAGCAGCTCCAGGGTGTGTGTGTGTGTGTTTGTGTGTGTGTGTGTGTGTGTGTGTGTGTGTGTGTGTGTGGTGGGGGGGCGGGGAGCGATGGGAAAAGACAAAAATTCATTAAAAAAAGATTAGCCAGGCACTGTAATCCCAGTTTGTAATCCCAGCAGTGGGAGGCTGAGGTTGGAGGATCGCTTGAGCCCAGGAGTTTGAGACCAGTCTGGGCAACATGGTAAAACCGTCTCTATAAAAGAAAAGAAAGAAAGAAAAAAAAAATAAGCTAGGCATAATGTCATATACCTGTGGTCCCAGTTGCTGGGAGGATGGGGTGGGAGGATTTGCTTAAGCCTGGGAAGTCAAGGCTGCAGTGAGTCATAATTGAGCCTCTGTGCTCCAGTCTGGATGACAGAATGAGACCCCATCTCAAAAAAAATTATAAAACAATTACTTAGGATGTTTGTAATTTGCCAGCCTTGCTGTAGATGCCATGTTACCAGTGATTTCCTGTGTTGAAGGCTTGTCATTGTTTATTCTTGTATTTACCAAATTCTGGCCTACACATGACCATGGGCGCCTTTCTCCAGCCCATTGCCTATGTTCTGTGTTAGAAAGGTTTTGCATAGCAATACATAATTACCTATATGTATATATATATTTATATATATATTAATATATGTAAGTTTTGGGGCCCCATTTGTTACATGTTTTATAGTTACCTTACTTTTCCCCTTGTACGTATTTCAGAGAATGCTAATATATAGAGAAAAAGTGGTTCTTAAAGCTTTAATGTGCGGCTTTTCCCACTCCATTGGATTTACACTGGCTTTTAGCATTTAACATTACTAGTATGTCATATTATACATATGTGTATATATAATACACATATGAAAATTTTTAAGAGATTTGTTCTTTTTTAAAAAATGAAAGTTGCTGGTTCTACTTGATTAAGTAGGGAAATCATTATTTTAAAAATATTGTTGATTTCAGAGGGATATTCACTAATAAATGTAGAATATACACCAGTGTAAACAACAACAACAACAGAACAAACCAAATGAAGCCAAATAAAAATAAAAATTGAACCCAAATAGAATCTGTAAGAATAATTAAGCCGTAAGGATGCAAAGGAAGCATAAACTTAAATGAGTTGCTGCTGTTTTCAGAAGTGCGCTTACGGGGAATCTGCCTTCTTTTTCTCTCCAGTGCTGTTTCTCACTCTGTCACCAGTGTGGAGTGCAGTGGTGTGATCTCGGCTCACTGCAACCTCCGCCTCCCAGGTTCAAGCAATTCTCCTGCCTCAGCCTCCCATGTAGCTGGAATTACAGGCACATGCCACCACACCCAGCTAGTTTTTGTATTTTTAGCAGAGATGGGGGCTCACAGTTTGGCCAGGATGGTCTTGATCTCCTGACCTCATGATCTGCCCGCCTTGGCCTCCCAAAGTGCTGGGATTACATGCGTGAGCCACCGTGCTCAGCCTAGCTTTTCTTCTTTATTTCTCTCTCCTCTTTCTTCCCCTACACTTGTCTTCCCTCCTCTGTGTCTTATTTTTCCCCTTCATTCCTTTCAGTTTATTTAGTCTTTGCTAAGGATGACCTGGGGGACATTTTTCAGACTTCCTCTGTTCTTTGTCCCTTGTCGTGGAGGGAGTAGTGGGGTCTGAAGCTGCAGGTCCCCTCAATCCTAAGGGGAAAATCTCTCCTCCTGAGACTTCCTCCCTCGCAGCCTTTGAGTTCACACCTTACATCAGCATTCCCCTGGCTCCATGTTCATTTGTTGAGACTTGTTAAGGAAGGCAGGATGCAGCAGGTATGTGGCAGTAGTGATGCCCTACAGTGAATCTAAGGATGCTTTCAGTTGAGTTTCCTGGAAACAGACTCTGGGATGGAGAGTTGCATACAGAGTTTTCTGGGAAGTGCTCTTGGGAGTTATATCTACAGGGAGAGGAAGAAGGCAGGAATGGACAGACAAGAAACTGACATGCAATTGGGTTGCAGCTGAGCCTCAGCTCATCCTGTGGGCAGCTCTGGCATTGCAATAACCCTTCAGAGTTATCCTACATCAGGTACAGGCCTTTGGGCCCTTCAGTCAGCCAGTTACTGGTCTTGGGCACCTGTTGTGAAGGACAATTCCTATTGAGCCATCAGCAGCCAGTATTCCCAGTTGAGGAATTGGGGCATCTGCAGAGAGGAGGGGATCTAGGTTGGATCTGGAGGTATATCTACAGGGTATGCATAATGTAAGTGTTCTGTCTTCCCTCATCCAGTACACTCCATTCTTCTTCAGCCATAATGATGAATGAGACATAGCTTGGTTAATCAGACATGAATTTGACCTTCATACAAGATACAAAGAGATAATGACCAAAATAATTTTTTTATTCAAGAAAAACAATCAGGAAAAGGAGATGTTATTCTCAGGGGCCAGTCTGGAAAGGAGGTAACTTTGAAATGAGCCTGAGGGGAAAGGCCAGAGTTTGAAGGGTAGAGATAAGTGGCAAAGAAGCAAGAATGCAGACAGAGGTCTTCTTTTTGAGTATAGTCAGTCTTCTGTATCTGTGGGTTCCACATCTATTCATTCAACCAACTGCAGATAATGTAGTTAGGCCTATGATGGTCTACACTGAGCATGTACAGACTTTTTTTCTTGTTGTTCTCAAAAAAATACAGTATAACTCAATTTACCTAGCATTTACATGGTACCAGGTATTATGAGTAATCTAGAGATGATTTAAGGTGTACAGGAGGGTGTACATGAGTGACATGCAAGTACTGTACCATTTGATATCAGGGACTTGAGCATTTGGAATTTTGGTGTCCGCTGGGGGTTATGGAACCAACCCCCACATGGATATTGAGTCATGACTGTACCCTGAAGTCTATGCAGGTCTCCAAGCTCCAAATCATTATGAATAAAGAAATCCTGATTCTTTAAAATAAATATCCCTTAAAGACCTGGAGTAAAGCATAGAGTGAGTAGGATGGAGTGGAAGAGAGGTCCAAGAGGCCTTGCCTGGAGGTGCTTCCCTGTGTTAATACCTGGGACGTGGCCAGAAGCTGCAGGTACAGAGGTGTTCCCTGTGAGGATTAAGCTCTGATTTATCTTGCCCAAATTCCTACCTAAGGGGTCTGGGGAGTCATGCCCTACAAATCATAAATTCTTATCAGATGGGTTTTATTGAACCCTATATATCACGATTTACTTTCCAAGCTGACTCTAGCATAACATTATGAGGCAAGAAAATAAAAATATTTTACTCCAAATATGTTTCTTTGCCATATTTTGAAATGGCCCTGCAAAGCTGTTCCTTGTGGGGGGAAGTTTGTATCTGTAAAGAATCTCTATTCACATAACTAGATCTTTTTCTTCCAGACCCTCTCAGTCCTAAAGAGATGAACTAAGATCTGAATAGGAAACATTCGTCACCTGTTGTCTCTAAAGGCGGACACTATAAGACTTTAATAGAACTTTGATCTCCACAATCTTTATCTTATCCTGAAGATGCCCTTTCTATGAATCCCTGGTCTTTAGACAAATTCAACCAATTGTTTCCAGAAAATGTTTAAATTCACCTATAGCCTGGAAGCTCCTGCTTTGAGTTGTTCCACCTTTCTGGACCAAACCAATATATTTCTTAAATGTATTTGATGTCTTGCCGGGCGCGGTGGCTCAAGCCTGTAATCCCAGCACTTTGGGAGGCCGAGGCAGGTGGATCACGAGGTCAAGAGATCGAGACCATCTTGGTCAACATGGTGAAACCCTGTCTCTACTAAAAATACAAAAAATTAGCTGGGCATGGTGGCACGTGCCTGTAATCCCAGCTACTCAGGAGGCTGAGGCAGGAGAATTGCCTGAACCCAGGAGGCGGAGGTTACAGTGAGCCGAGATCAGGCCATTGCCCTCCAGCCTGGGTAACAAGAGTGAAACCCCGTCTCAAAAAAAAAATGTATTTGATGTCTTATGCCTCTCTAAAATGCATAAAACCAAGCTGTACCCCGACCACCTTGGCCACATGTTCTCAGGACCTCCTGAGGGCTGTGCCATGGGCCATGGTCACTCATATTTGACTCAGAATAAATCTCTTCAAATTTTTCACGGAGTTCAATTGTTTTCGTAGGACATTTGGAAATTCTCTCTACTTTACCCCATGACTCTAGTATCCTGTATGTAATGGCAGTTAGTCACAGAGCCATTTTCTGAGGCTTGTATTTTGAGATGAGGACTGGGAAAGCTCTAAACATCATAATAGCTGTGGCCTTTAAATATCTAGAGTGTGCCATGAAGTTATGGGAAAAATAACACGTAGTCACTTTGAGTCCAAAAAGCAAACCTAAGGTCACTATATGGATGGAACAGGAAAACAGGTGACTTGCCTGTTTTATTTTAAACTCTCAAGAAAGAGTTTAACAAAAGGAAGTGCTTTGTCAAAATCCAGCAGGTTATGAAGTAGTGAGTAAGTGTAGGAGGAGATATTCAAAGCAGAGGGTTGAAATGCAGGCAAGGTTAAAGAGGATTCTTTCATTGGGATGAGCAGTTGACCCAGATGATCTTTAAAGCTCATTCTAGCTCAGAAATAATACAGTCATGACTGACATTTATTTAACATTTACTGTATTAGTCAAATACAATTCTGAGACAGCCAAATGCCTAGGCAGATAAAAAGTGTCCCCAGGGAGTTTCCGACCCACCTATTAGACATAGTGAACTCCAAGTTTCTCTTCAAAGAATCAGTATGTCAGTATGTTCAGCTCTTTGTCCTCTATTTTAAAGTTTAACTTCCTTGTAGTTTTCATAAACAACCTTTTCCACCAGTTCTAATCAGTAGTTCACATCTGCTCCCCCTTACCCCCGTCCCCTGCTCCATCCTGACTCATCCTGGTCACCTGCCCCAGTCACCTGCTCCAGTCACCTGCTTTGACCTAGATCACCACTGGAAACCTGCTCTGACCTGCCCGTAACTGTCCTTCTCACCAAACTATCCACTCTGCCACTCTGGCTCGTACCCTGGCTCTTTTAAAAGTAGCCAATAGGGATTAGTTTAGAATGTGCACTCTAACCCTAGCCAATAGGGGAACGACACTGTGGTAGGGGAGACCTCCTTCAGGAATAAGTACCCCTTTCCCTCCCTTGTCCAGATGTGTGCTTGCCATCGTTATATCTGTGAGCCATGCCCTTCTATAGAAGTAAATTGCCTTGCTTAGGAAATTTATATTTGAGTGCTGCTGCTTTTGTGGCACTGAAAATTTTACATATAACACGCCCCTCAAGTGTTTAAGCAGATGGTCTGGTGCAGATGAGGGAACCTGCCCAGGGCTTGTGTGGGCATGCCCACGGCCCACTGGAGCCCAACATGCACACTGGGGGAGGTGGGTGGAGTATGGGGTATTTTCACCTTAGGCAGGGCAGGAGCCTGCTCTCTTCAGTTTCTGTGTGTGGCCTGGGATTAAATCCGTGAGGTCAGGGGCCTGTTAGCAGGACTCCATCTCACTTTGCTGAGTTTTCTTTCTTTCTTTTTTTTTCCTTTTCACCCAATAAAACCCAGCTGTACTCACCCTTTGATGTGTCTGTGTGCCTACATTTTCCTAGTCGGGTGACAAGAACCCAGGTTTTAGCTGAACTAAGGAGCAAAGTTCTGCAACGTTTCTATGAATAATAAATACCATTCTAAGAACTCTGAATGTATGACACCATTTAATTAGCACAAATTTGTAAGATGGATACCATTATTTTGTTCGTTTTAAAGATAGGAAATTGAGACCTAGGGAAATCAAGTCACTTGGCCAGTTGTCACACAGCCAGTAAGTCGTGAAGCCAAGAGTTGAATGCAGATGGGCTGATGGTAGAGTTTACAATCTTCATCTCTTGCAAGATCAGAGTGTCTGAAGCTGAGGTATTATTGCACAACAGTGTGACACTGAGATAATCATTAGAAAGAGCCCAGGAATAACACTGATGGACTCTTATGTGTTAGCAAATTTCACCTCCTTTTAGTGAGTTACTTAGCTTGGTAATCTATGAAATGTCCACATATACTAACCCAAGGACCAGATCACTACCTGTTGCCTTGGAGAATGAGATAATCATGCCCCTGACAGATTGTCTCTAAGCACTGGTTATTCAGCATGTGTAAATTTGCAGTTGCGTTTCTTTGCTTCTCTTATGACATTAGAGGGTGTTGTGAATGCGTGATCCAATCTGATCGCAGGGTGCCTGAAGGCAGGAAGTGTAGCTGTGTGTCTTTAAGTGCAGCAAATTCCTCTTCTTCCTCTACAGGTCACCCTGGGTTCACAAACAAGTACACTAAGCCTATGTAGTTCTGGCAGACATAGCCCCTGACCTTAAGGAGCTTGTGAACTATCGTGAACTATTAGAACTGTTGTCACCCCATAGCTCACTCATAATTAAAATGCATGGGAAATATAATAGAGGTACCAGAAAGAGTTTTTAGTGGCCAGAGAAGAGAGAGCATATTTCCTGGTGGGAGCAGTCGGGGGAATCTTCCCAGTGCAGGCAGGATTTTAATTCATTCATTCAACTTCAGCTTTCTTTGGTGTTCTACTTGACGCTGGGATTGCATCAGCAAGTAAGCTAGGTGTGGAGCCTCTGAGGACTAACCTTTTTGTTGGAGAAGACACATAATTGATCCTGCCATCACAGTGCCTAGTAATTAAGAGTGAATACTGCCACCAGGCTACCCAGTTCAAATCTCTCCTTTAATCCCTTGCTGGCCAAGTGACCCAGGGCAAGTTTTTGAATTATTTCAAGGCTTATTTGAGTCACCCACAAACGGTGGAAAAACAAGTGTCTATTATAGGGTTGGTATGAGAAGAAAATGTAAATCTTACTGTATGGTTGGCATACAGTAAGTGCTCATTAAGTGCTAGCAATCCTTATAAATGCTGTTTTAGTGAGTTACTTAGCTAGTGGCATGGAAAATGTGGGCTTCTATAGAGTATAGAAACTTGCCTCCTTCCTGGCACAAGTATAGGAGAGAAACACACCAGGCTGGATAAAATGGTGCTCTAGGTTGGGTGCGGTGGCTCACACCTGTAATCCCAGCACTTTGGGAGGCCAAGGCGGGTGGATCACGAGGTCAGCAGATTGAGATCATCCTGGCCAACATGGTGAAACCCTGTCTCTAGTAAAATACAAAAAAATTAGCCAGAAGTGGTGGCACATGCCTGTAGTCCCAGCTACTTGGGAGGCTGAGGCAGGAGAATTGCTTGAACCCAGTAGGCGGAGGTTGCAGTGAGCTGAGATTGTGTCACTGCGCTTCAGCCTGGCAGCAGACCAAGACTCTGTCTAAAAAGCGAAAAACAAAAACAAACAAACGAAAAACCAGTGCTCTATGAAGAGGGGAACAAGACATTTTAGGTAGAAGCAAGGGCAAGAACAAAGAAATGGAGGTGGGACTGTGTATCCTTTTGTGGGAAAGGAAAAGCATCCACTAGGTCTGTTGAGAAAGGGTCAGGTAGTAGGACCTGTGTTTTACAAGTTCAATGAGAACAGATCATGGTTTGGAGCTTAAGTGCTTCACCAAACAGTTCACCCAGTGGAGCAGCCCTACAGTATGGGAGCAGGGCTTGATTTCCATGCTTATGTGCCACTTTTTTTGGGGGGGAGGCGGGGGGGCAGGCCTGCTGAGTTTACTTGGAATCAGAAAACTTCTAGGACATATTGATTCGGGTAAAGATATAGCCAAGAACTGTCTATATCAGGGAGTGACTGTAACTTTGGACGTTAAAAAATTGGGGGAGTTTCTAGATAGCCATCATTTCTTATTTATTCTGAAAATATTTAATAAGGAAAATTTATGAGCATAGAAAAACTCTTTCAGAGGGAAAACAGAAAGTAGCTCCTTGAATATGTTTTTGAGTACTAAGTGGTTTGGGAGAGGAGAATTTTGGCTTTACCAAACCTATAGGTGTCTCATGTAATTGTGACCCACAAATTGCTAGAGCAGGAAGGAAACGTTGAGATCATGTAACATGGTTCTACTGATTTTAAGTACACAGAAATGTGGACCAAACAGAGGCCATGTTCTTTGGTCACATGGCATGTCTCATAGCAGTGACATAATGGGGACTTCTCATTTCTCCCTTTCTTATTCTTTCCACACAGGTCTTGCTAATACTCTCTCTCCTGTAGTTTCTAAGGGTTATATATGTAGACTGTATTAACCGCATATCATATTTATACCCAAGACAGACCTGCATATATATGCAGAGGCATAAGGCACCATTTTATCACACCAGATGTCAGTTGCTTTCAGAAGCATGGGTCCAAGATGCCTGAAATTCCAGTCAGTCAAACAATGGCACGAAATTAAAATAGTAAAGGTACTGCCCAAACCAAAAAGTCTAAGGATGCCAAAGCCCTTAGACTAGCCAGCCTTGTTAGCTGTCATGTAAGGCCACACCAGGGCAGTATGACGCATGAGTGTATTCTGGTGCAGACTTGGCCAGTTCTGGGCTGGTGTGTTTATTTGATTGGACCTTCTGAGCCTGTTCCCCATGGGTTTGCAGATAAGGAGCTTTAGGTCCCTTGGTCTTCTACTAGGTATGAAAGTCATCTCTCTTCCTGAGCAGGGATTGGCTCCTGGAAGGGGAAAGAGGTGCAGCTCCTGGAGCTGTTGCCCCAGACAGCCTGCAATAAGGCTGACCTCACACTTGCCCTGCTGGCCAGCCTCTCAACCCTGGGACACTGCCCATTCTAGCCTCAGGGCTCACCTTTCCTACTTCTCTGTCAGGCTGTGTCTGGCCCTAACCATACTCCTACCCCTAATCACAAGGTAAGGCGTGGCCTATACCCAGCTCAAGGAAAGGACCTCCCTCCAGGATACGTAGATCAGAGCTCTTTCTCACTGGAACTTCTCTCTGTGATTCATACAGGAGTTAATCTAGGTCACGAATTGGGCCCCAGGGAAGTAAATATCTGCTCTGGGACACCAAAGAGAGAATGTGTAGTTTGAGGATTCTTGGTTCCTTAGTGGCTAAGAAGTGAGGACTCCCTTAGCTCTCTTTTCCTGAATTAGGTCTACGAAGGAATTAACTTATATCCTTGAGAGACCAATATTGGCTTCCAAAAGAAAGTGAGAACAGTTTTTGATAAAGCAATGAACTTAATAACTGATGTGACTGATAGTGAAGGATGTACCTGGTGGTTTCACTGTCTTTTGTCCTGTTTGCCTGCTGTGCATGAATTTCCAATTTCATTCACCTATGTCAAATTATTGCAACCCCCAAATTTCATTTAAAGTTATAAATTAACATCCAAAGCAGTGCCAATTAAAAGCTGAGGCCTCAGAAAAACGACAATTCTTTTGGCCTGAGAAGCTGTCAGGCTGTAAGAGAAACAATTTTGAACTGTTTTACATATACAAGGTTATTACAATGATTGGAACAATATGGACAAATTCAGACCACAGAAGATTAAACTAGAAGTCCACAGCTACAGAGAACAAGTAGTTCACTGTTTTTCTTTTCTTTTTTCTGAGACAGAATTTTGCTCTGGTTGCCCAGACTGGGAAGCTTCTTGAAAACAAACTACCACATAGTGAAGAAGCCTAAGCGGCTGAAGGGAAAGACCCAAGTGGAGAAATACCATAATAGTGAATAAGGCAGAATGAAAGTTCACAAATGACAGAGGCATTGTGGAGAGGGAAGGAGAGTCTGTATTCATGGCAATTGTCTCTTCCAGTGAAAACAAAGCTCTACCTCTTCCTTGATGGAAATGGTCCAATGTGATCAACCTACCACTAAATGGTTGGTTGGTTCTCCACGGAATAATACCCCAATCAATGGTTCAGTATTGATGTCTCTCTGTTGTTGGCATTTGGGCACTGTATTCGTCCATTCTCACGCTGCTAAAAAGAAATACCTGAGACTGGGTAATTTATTAATATAAAGAAAAGAGGTTTAATTGGCTCAGGGTTCCATAGGCTGTACAGATAGCATAGCTGGGGAGGCCTCAGGAAACTTACAATCATGATGGAAGGTGGAGCAAAGAGGGCTTGTCTTATGTGGCTGGAACAGGAGGAAGAGAGAGTGGAGGGGGAGATGCTACACTCATTTAAACAACCAGCTCTCATGAGAACTCACTCACTATCACAAGAACAGCAAGGGAGAAATCTTCTCCTACAATCCCATCAGCTTCCACCAGGACCTTCTTCCAACACTGGGGATTACAATTCGACATGAGATTTGGGTGGGGACACAAATCCAAACAGGCACTCAACAGTGGATTTAGAGAATTCCTTATATACCCGCGTGATATTCCATATGGCATTGCCTCTGACTGGCAACTCATTTCAAAGTAAAGGAAACCTGGCAATGAGCTCATGCTCATGAAATTCATTAGTATTAACTGTATCACCCATAATCCCGAAGCAGTTGTCCTGACTGAGCAGTGTGGTGGCCTTTGGAAGACTCAGTTATAGAAATAGCTGGGGGACAGGACCTTTCAGGGCCAGGATAATGTTCTCCAGGATGTGGCATATGCTCAGAATTGCAACCATGATATAGGCTTAGTTCCAAGAATTAAAGGGTAGAATGAAATGCCTCTCCCAAAATTACCCCTAATGGTCCACTCGTGGCTTTTTTCCTTTTCTTTCTGTACCCACAACTTTGAGCTCTGCTATTTTAGACATCTTAGTTCCCAAGGAAAAAGAAATGTCTCAATTAGAGAAGAAAATTAAAAATTCCTTTAAAGTTGAGACCACTATATGGGGGCTGTTTATATCATTAAATCAACAGGTTATGGAGGGACTTACTGTTCCTCTGGCTCAGCAATGTTGGGGCATCCTGGGAGGAAAGAGTCTTTGTTTTGGGACTGTGAGGCACATTCAGATCTTTGGCACAGGGTACCGTAGAAACTTCCAGTCATGGGTCCAGCCCTAAAAGACCCCTCCTTCTTCTCAAATGCCACTTAGGGACAGAAAATTACCCATAACAGAATGATTTTTCATGAGTGCAGCATTTCAAGAGTGATGATGTTTGTTTTTATAAAATGTTTATAATTAATAATGGAATAATCAACTTCATACTTTGAAACAAAAAATTAGAGGCATGGTGTTTTTCTTTTCATCACTCTATTTTCTAGTTGAGAATTTTTGCACTTTCTAGTTTAAACCATTTTATGCACTTAAAACATGATCACACACTTTAAGAAATTGGCCAGGGCGAGGCCAGCAGCTTTAGAGATGTCTGAATTGGCATTCTCTAAAGTGTGGATTTCATAGCATTAGAGGTTATTTTGATAGACAGTAAGTTGCAATACCACAGTGTTTCGTTTTTTCGTGTCTTGATAGAAATTTTTATTAAAGAAAATACTTTGCTATCTAGAAAGATGCATTATATTGGCCTCTGCATAGCAACCTCAGGTTCTAAATAAAACCTTATTTGTGCCAATGGGGATTGCATCAGCTGGTTTTACACACACACACACACACACACACACACACACACCCCTCTGGTGATTCTTACTTTCTGTGTTCTGTCATCATAGTGTTTGTTGTAGCAACAACTGTAACATAGTTCTAGAGGATTTGTTCTGGGTAGCACTCTTTGTTATAAGCTCCTCTCAGCTTTACGTACTTTTTTGGGAAGGTCCAAAGTCCGCATTCCCATTTTGGCCAGTAGCTCCCACCTGAGGCAGCTCCCATTGTATCTGTGAGATTAGTTAAATTAGTTTATTTATTTAGGTGTCAATTGCCTTAATTCAGAGGCATGAATACTGACTTGAAGGACTAAATGTTTAAGGAAGGGTCCTGAAAAACTTAAAAGTTTTCCCTAGTGCTGGCCAGGTGAGGTGGCTCATGCCTGTGATCCCAGCACTTTGGGATGCTAAGGCAGGAGGATTGCTTGAGCCCAGGAGTTTGAGACCAGCCTGGGCAACATAGCGAGACCCCATCTCTCTATAAAAAAAGGTTTCCCAGTGTTAATGTTCAGTGGCTCTATATATTTAATTTCTGTCCTTCTTGCTATGTTCAGTACAAATCTAGCAGAGTGGCACCTCCCCAGAGATCTTCAGCTATGTAGCAGGCCCCAGGAGACAGAGCGTGGCTCCAGGCACCACCTGCCATACCTCTTTAGAAGCTTCCCTCTTCCTTTATTTGTCAAAGGAGTGAATGAGGTTAAAATTAAGATTTTGAATGATATAAATATGCAACTAATTCAATTGTAGGATATTATCATTAAAGTTTTAAATTTCTAAACCTCTTTCTTTCACACATTGCGGAGCTTGCAGTTCCAACAGCATTCCAAGAAAACATTTCTGTGTTTGCGTAATTTGTAGAGTACACATAAATAATGTAAAATAATTTTGGATTATTTCAACTTCACATTGCATGTCTCAATTTCATCGATGTCATACCTGGCTCAGTCAGTCATTGTCACAGGTGCTAAGCCATTTTGGAACTTGCCATTTCTTTTCTGAGGAACCTGTTTTAGTTTAGTTTACAGCATTTAGAAATAGAAGGTAACTTTGTAGAAGTAACATCAATATCCTAGTCTGCTTATCACAAATATAATTAATAGTATTAGGATGTAAGTGATACTCAGGTGGTTTTTATTGTTTTTTATACACTGTGTGCTTTGACTTTTAATTTCAACTACAGCTAAAACTGACTTTTTAACTAAAATTAAGTGATCTTTATCTTAATGCCCAGTTATTAACCAAATCATACTCAGAAGATGTTATTATGTACCAACCTAAAGAGTCCTTTAATTTGGGGATGAATTTTACTTACACATGCCATTTCAGTTTAAGTTGCCTTATTCTGTTACATGATTCTTGTCAAGTCTAAGCTTTATGATGTCTAAATTCTTTTAACACTGTATCTGTGATGTAAAATGTATGATGTGCTACAAATTTTATTTATAATAAACTAAGTTATAGCCTATTATAACCTGTGAAACATTTCTTGGAAATTATTTTTTCATTTATGTAGTTTCTTATGTAAATTTGAAAAATATTTGCCATGGTGCATTCTGTAAACATTGCCATGTTCTTTTCTTCAATGCTTATTTGCATGAAAGTTACTTGGATTTTGCTTGTTTGTATTGGATAGCCATTAAGCTAACTTCAGTATCTCTGCCTTTTTTTCTGTAGTTTAACTGTTTCTAATTTTGTTCACAATCTAAATAGATGTTAGAGTCATACTTTTTATTTTCTACTTTCTAAATAAATTTTCTAAGGTTTTTTTTTTTTGTTTTTTGTTTTTTTTTTTTTAGACAAAAGAAGCTTCCCTCTTCCATCCTGTGGCCTCCATCATACCTCCTGCCCTCCCAGGATTCAGTTTTCTAAGTATAAAGCTATTTAAAACCATATATGACTATAGTCAGAGGGGACCTTACCTTTGTCATCTACCCTAACTCTTCATTGAACAGATGGACAAACTGAGGCCAAGAGAATTAGTCACCTGGCCAAGGTCACAAAGCCAGCCAGGAGCAGAGCTGGGTTATGACTCTCCTGACTCCCAGTTCAGTGCTCTTTCCATTGAGCCAAGATCCCTGGCCTCAAATGATTAAGGCTTTACAGGGTTGCTGTGCCTGGAGATGACTTTCTGTACTATATTTTCTTTAGTAAGATTTTAAGCTAAATGTCTCTCTGAGCTCTAAAATATTTATAGCAAGTATCAGGGCTCTGTGGAGACCATTGCTTCATTGAGTTTGGCAGCTGAGGCAGCATCCCCAGCAGTAGCAGGGAGCCCTGTGGGTCAAGTACAACTCACTCCTCTTCTGGGGAGATGTGGCTTCAGTGTGGCCCAGTGAACCATTTGCTGAAATGATATAAACTTCATTTGAAATTCTTGGGGTCTGGAGTGGCCATGTGAATTATGAAGAAACTCACATTTAATGAGCAGATGTTATGTTCTAGATTCCATGCTGAGCATCACAATGGAGAAAGCTGGGGCTTTGTAGACAGTCACATAGGTTCAAGTTCAAGTTCAACCAAGTTTTAGCCATTAAATCCTGAGCAAGTTATCAAAACTCTAGACTTTAGCTTATGTATCTGCAAAATGGAGCTGCTGCTGATATTACCTACCTGTCAAGGTGGTTATTGAAAGAAATAAGTTAATATTTATAAAGCACTAGAACAATGCTTTCTAAGCACTTACCAGATAAGTGCTGTATAGTGATTGCTATATAGTAAGTGCTATATAGTGGTTGCTGTTACTGTGAAAATTAAAAATATGTTCACATAAAACATTCACACATGTTTTTACTAGGATGAAAAGATGCAGATCACATATATTAGAATTGCTACCTGTGAGGCCAGATGGAAATTAAAAAAAAACAAAAACAAAAAAACAAAAACAAACAGCTGGGCGCAGTGGCTCACATGTTATCCTAGCACTTTGGCAGACTGAGGCGGGGGATCACCTGAGGTCAGGAGTTTAAGACCAGCCTGGCCAACATGGTGAAACCCCATCTCTACTAAAAGTACAAAATTAGCTGGATGTGGTGGCGCACACCTGAAATCCCAGCTACTTGGTGGCTGAGGCAAGAGAATTGCTTGATCTTGGGAGGTGGAGGTTGAAGTGAGCCAAGATCGTGCCATTGTACTCCAGCCTTGGAAACAGAGACTGTGTCTCAAACAAACAAACAAACAAACAAAAACAAACAAAAAGCAACCAGGCCAGTCATTCTAGAGCCCCTGCTTTTAATCACTGCAGATACTGTTTTGTTATTATCCCATTGAGAAGATGAATAAACTGAGGTTAAAATAATGTAAATGAAGGCATTTATGAAGTGCCATTTATGAAGTGGCAGGAGGAGCACTTGGAAGACAGTTTCTGGCATCAGATGGGTGATTTTTAGGTCCTACTTTTTCATCACTAAACTTCAAGAATGGCTGGCTGTCCACAATTCATACTGTGTGAAGAGCCTGCTCAGATTCTGCTAGCTACACCAAGCTTTCGCAGAGAGCGGAGTGAAGAAATGTGTTTTTCAATTGTAGGAAGTGTTGTCTCTAATGCTTGCAATGAGCTTCGTCAACAAGTTTTATACAAATAGATGGCAAGAGTGTAATGTGAGAAACTGAAATAAAACCAAAATGCCCTCAAATACAGGATGGGCTAAATAAATTATGCCTATCCATATAACAGAATATAGGTAGCCTATAATACACTACTATGGACTATGACCTAGAAAAATATTCATGATATGTTTTTAAAAAATGTTACAATGTGGTATGTAGAATGTATGTGGCATGTAGAATATGTGTGTATTTACACACACATATCCACATGTACAAAAATGGTAAGCAAGATGTACATATCATAATGTTAACAGTAGTCATCTTGGGTGGAGTATTATGGAAGAGTCTTACTTTTCTTTCATCTGTATTTTATAATTTTTCTAGGATAAACACATATGACCTTTTAAAAAGAAAAATAATTGATTAAAAATAGCAGGAGAGGCATGTATAGTAAAGACTGTTGTGCCTGTGGATGATGCTCTTCTTCCGCACTTCTATCATCAGCTAGCAAATAATTTTGTCTACTCCTGCCCGGCTGACGCAATGGCTCCTACCTTTGTGCACAGGTGGCTGGTCTTATACAAGGCCGTTACAGCCTGGGTCCTATTGCACATTTATTGGGTACATAGTCAGCTCCCAGCACTGACATAAAGCCTGGCACATGTCTGCAAACCCTACCTACATGCCTGAACATGTTTTAAATGAATGAATTAATGAACTGGTCTGGGGTCAAAAGTGTGAATTTGTATACAGGTTCTGCCAATTATAGGCTAGGGGAGTCTTAGGCTCCTGATCTGTACTGCGGCAATAGTCATCGTAGCTTAAGAGACCTCCAATTTTGTTTTGAAAATGGCAAAGTGCTAATCACAAGATGGCTGGGGAAGCCAAGGGAGCTTTTCTTATTATTGCTCCATCTAACACATTTATATCTCCCCATCCCTGTTTCTCCTCGGTTCCCTAAGGCATCATGGTTACCATAGCAGCCAGATGCTGATGATGTCTCCAGGGGGCAGCAAGGTGAAACTGAGCCAGCTCCCAAGTCCTCACCTCTCCATACCCTTTGCAGGCCGGGGTGAGATGGTCTGAAGCTCAACCTTTGGTCCGGTCCCCCACCCTGTCTTGGATCACTTAGACACATAAACTCTTCCTCTGCAATCTCAGTTCAGGGCCTTGAAACACCTCTTCGGAGACTCCCTCCTTCCCAAGCTCTGTCTTCTGGCGCCCTGCCTGGTTGCCGTGGAAACAGGTTCCACTGCGGACAAAGGAGGGAGCTGGGTCCTGCTTCCTCCTGGTCCTGTCGATGAGGATTTTTAGACCGTGGAGACTGCGCTGCCCTGCCCTGCATCTACCCTCACTCTCCGTGTTCTCACTAAGGTGGAAATTGCCCTCCCTCACTACTGACGAGACCATGTGTAAAAGCGTGACCACAGAAGAGTGGAAGAAAATCTTCTATGAGAAGATGGAGGAGGCAAAGCCGGCTGACAGCTGGGACCTCATCATAGACCCCAACCTCAAGCACAATGTGCTGGGCCCTGGTTGGAAGCAGTACCTGGAGGTGCATGCTTCAGGCAGGTGAGTAGCCCAGGAAGTAAGAACCCTGCAGGCAGCCTCTAGGTCTCTAGCCCTGGGGCACCTTCCAAGGAAAAGATTACATAGAACCCAAGTGTTTAGCTTCAATCTCACTATTAGACTGGCGTAGACTGGAAGTCAGAGAAAGAGTCCCTCTCTGGGAACTAGGATATCTGAGTTTGATTCCAGCTCTTTCACTGATCACCTGTGTTACTCTTTCTCTCTGAGTCATAATTTTTTCCATCTGGAAAATAAAGACATAGAATGTAATTATTAGTCCTACACACTGACATTTTACATATTTTCTATTTTAACAGTCTCTTAAAAAGTAGTTTAAAACCAGAGAAGGAGGGCGTAAGGCTCACTGGAGGTCGAGAGGTTTGTGCTCTGGTCCTGGGACCAGTTTAAATCTATTTAACTAGACTTAGTTTTATTTCAAATATTGAATAGATGAGGTGTGCCAGAAACTGGCTTTGCTGTTGGCTCCATGGCCCTTGAGGAATTTGATTTTCTTCTTGGACCTGGCTTTCTCCATTTGCACAGTGAGAGGTTAACTTGAGGTCCACAGCGCAGTATCAGCGTCAGCAACATCTGGAACTTGTTAGGAAGGCAGACTCTTGGGCCCCTTTTAGACCTGAATCAGAATCTGATTTTAAGAAGAGTTCTAGGAGATTACCATGTAGAAACCTTCTGAGATGATTTTCTAGCACTCTTGTTCATGGGTCCAGAGTGTACGGGCTTACCTTTGGGACATAAGATGGGGAGGCTGAGAGGTGCAGCCTCGGAGTCAGAAGCAAGGCTTTCCTGCCTGCCCTGGTTCAGTCAATTCACTTCATCAATTCAAGAAACATTACTGGGCACCTGTTATGTGCTGAGCCTCTAGCTGTTCTGTCTCCACTGGTTCTGCCTCTAGCTGTGTGTATATAGATGCCTCTCTCACTCTCTGTCTCAGCATGAAACAAAAGATTAAGTAGATGATTTCCAGGTCCCTCCAGTTAAGACATTTTTCAATCCAGGTTTTGTAGTCTGACCTGAGAGGAAGAAACAATCCCCAAAAGATGTGAGTGAACAGAAGAGAATAAAAATGTGAAGCTCCTAAATTGGCTGACAGGAGGGGTGTCAAGGGCTGGACAAGTACAGGTGGGACTCAGCAGCTTCCTGAAGACCTGGCAGGCTGTCAGGACTGAGTGGGGAGGGCACGTGGCTGCTCCAGACCTGGCTGTGGACCTGTGATCCCCAGCTGGCCCTGTCAGGCCTGGGAGACTACAACCCTTGGGGCTCTGGGCACAGACTGCCTCCACCTCCAGGCCTTGTGATGAATTAACTCTGGCACTGGCCTGGATGCTGATAGCTAGTAATGGCATCATTTTCTCCTGATTTGGATCTAGCCTGTTCACAGTCAGTGTTAACAGATAGAAATGTGCAGACGGATTTTGAGTTTCTTGTCTGGTGTGAGCAGGAAGGACTCACCTAGTGTACGCTGTGCAGCTTGCAGATGAGGAATAGGAATGATGCCCAGCGCTGGGGTGGAGAGAGTCGAGGCCTCTGGAAAGCACTGAGGAGGTAGAGCACTGCTGGATGCCAGGTGGCATTCTCAGGAGCCTGCTTCAGTGCTAGAGGCACTTGCCAGGCTGAGTGGCTTCCTGGGGAAAGCTAAAGAACGCAGGGTGCCGGCAACACTGCCTCCACCTCCAGGCTCTGCTTAGTCCCCAGGTCCCCTCACCCCATTCCTGGGGCTGTTTCCACCACCTCCCCCCGTCTTCTATTCCTCCCTCTCCTCCCGTCTCCGCAGGTTCCACTGCTCCTGGTGCTGGCACACCTGGCAGTCGCCCCACCTGGTCATCCTCTTCCACATGTTCCTGGACCGCACCCAGCGGGCTGGCTCGGTGCGTATGCGCGTCTTCAAGCAGCTGTGCTATGAGTGCGGCACGGCGCGGCTGGACGAGTCCAGCATGCTGGAGGAGAACATCGAGGGCCTGGTGGACAACCTCATCACCAGCCTGCGCGAGCAGTGCTATGGCGAGCGCGGCGGCCAGTACCGCATCCACGTGGCCAGCCGCCAGGACAACCGGCGGCACCGCGGGGAGTTCTGCGAGGCCTGCCAGGAGGGCATTGTGCACTGGAAGCCCAGCGAGAAGCTGCTGGAGGAGGAGGCGACCACCTACACCTTCTCCCGGGTGCCCAGCCCCGCCAAGCCGCAGGAGGAGACGGGCTCAGGCTGGAACTTCTGCTCTCTCCCGTGGTGCTTGTTTTGGGCCACGGTCCTGCTGCTGATCATCTACCTGCAGTTCTCCTTCCGTAGCTCCGTCTAAGATTCCCTGGGTGGGCCCAGAGCCTGTCGAGGGTGCCAGCTAGCTGGTGGGAAGGTAGAGGAGAAACCTGGATTGGGAGTAGTGTCAACGTCTAGCGCTGGTGGTGCCACTGACTCAGTGGAGATCTTGGGCAAATTATACGGTTTTGCCTTTTATAAAACTAAGGGTTTGGGCAAGATCATTCGTTTATCGTAGTGAAACCCAGGACCCCAAAGTTCTGCTTAGGTGCCTCAGGGACTTTTGGATTTGGAAAGTAGACTAAGCAAGTGATTGTCTCCTGCTTATCCTCCACCTCCTGCCTCCTCTTGCTTCAATCAGAACAGCTTTACTTTACATGGAGTTCCATTCAAGATGTTTGTACGAAAAAAGGCTTAACTACTTTTGGAAAGTTTGAAAACGAGAGGACTGGGTGATCTCCAAAGGGTTTTCCATAGTAATGAGCTTGCCCTTGCCCATGTTAGTCCCACACCCCTTCCCCTCATGATTCCCCACATTCTCTAGCTGCAGCCTTAAATTAGCTTCTTTGCCCACCCTGTGAGCCTTGTCCATGATTCTGCCTTCACATATGCAGCAGGGGTTTCCCTTGAAGGGCGAGAGGTGGGAGACCAGGCTGTTCCTTTGCCGTTGGGTACACAGGGTCTCTTGTTTTTGTTTCTCAGATTTCAGCTTCTTTCCACTCAGGGTGGATTCTGGGGTCTGCCTGGCTGAAAGATGGTGGTTGGGGTGGGGTCCCATACAGCTAGGCTTCTCACCCATGGCGTATGAACTGGCAGAGAATTTAGGGGAAGTTTAGAAGACAGAGTTTTAGAAGCAAAGCAAAAAATCCCTGGGAAGCGTTATAATGGAGGATCTTCAGAGTTCAGGGACCAAGTCTAGCAGATTCTCAGCGGCACTGACGGCCAAAACACAGGAGAAGGAATCTGGCGTCCTGGGTTCTTTGCTAAAATTACAGTTAAATGGCTTTTCCACATTGGCCAAGCATGAGGCCTCTTGTCAAAGATCAGCTTTCCCCCTAAAGCCACAGGGATGGGGTGTCCCCAGCAAGAGAGAGGGCGTTAAAGATATAAAATGCTTTGTCCATGTGGAAGTGCTCAGATACGTGGGAGAACCTTACAAGGCTCTACAATGAGATGTAATATGATTTGAGATGGGAGGAGAGAAGACTTTCTGACAGTGGGGGTCTGGAATGGAATTGGTGGGGAGAAGCAGCAAGCTGCACTTTTGAGGGGCTTCATTAACCCCAACTCTGTTCATAACTTGACCCCCTCTCCTTCTTCCCTGCACTTTTGAGGGGCCTCATTTACCCTACCTCTGTTAAAAACTTGACTACTCTCCTATTTCCTAGAAAGTCACCATCATCTGTAGTGATGGGGGGGGGGAGTCACTTACATAAAGATGGGACACTTTAATAAAGACAGGATATCTTCAATAAGGTTTAGTAGTCATTAATGTGTTTGAGATTCCCCCACTGTCCCTGATCTGTAATGAGCTGTTGGTCCCCTCCATCCCACTACACTGTCTCCAGCTTCTCTCCTTTTTGTCCCTTCCCCCACCCACATGAAGCTCTAGCTAGCTCCAGTTCCGGGCCAGTCTTGTCCATAGTCGGGAGGGATGCAAGTCCGTCATTCAGGGGATCAGCAAAAGGTCAGTTTTACTCCTGTCCTGGCTCAAATTCAAGTAAGCAGTGATGGCTTCCTTTACCTCAGTCACAGAGTGTTTGTTTCTTTATCTAGCCCACATTTTCTGAACACCTGCTGTCTAGCAAGTCCTGATTTACTTCCTAGATAGTAGGTGTTCAGAATATGTGGACTAGATGAAGAAATGAATACTGTGGGTGCAGGGAGTGCTCTCTGGTTTCTCAGACATCTCTGCTTGCTACAGAGGTTTTCAGCCCCTGATGTACTTTAGAAATTCTGGAGAGATTTTAAAGAAATGTAAGTACTTAACCTCTACCCCAGACCAATGGGATCAAAATATGGGGGCAATTGGCCCTTGGCATCTGCGTTATAATAAGACATCCGGGTGACCGACCTGTGCTGCCTGGTGTGATGCCTTCTAACAGACGGATAGACTTTCTTTTACATCTGGTTTTATGAAAACAGCCTTGAGAGGTTCCTTGATAACTTGTCCTGGATTCTTTAGGACTGGGGCTCAGCTTCCCTCTGTCTAGCTGCTCTACACACTCCCCAACCTGTGCTCTGGAGATTTCACCCTTCCTCACGCTCCATTGCTCCTGCACGTTTGCTGCTACAATGGCTGTGTTCTGCTCTGAGAGTCTTTGTCACTGAGCTCTGCCACCCTTGCTGGGACACTCATACAACTTGTTATAATTACTTATCCCTGCTAGGCTGTAAGTTCCAAAAAGCATAGACTCCATAGATTCTATTCACCTCTATTGAATGCATAACAAATGTTCAATAAAAATGTGTTGAATGAATAAATGAACCAATAAGCTGAGCCATCTCCAGCCAGATCCTCACCTTTCTAGCATATTATGCTTGTGACAATATTTGGAGTCTCCTTCTCATTCCACCACTTATTCTTTCTAGGTCTTGCACTTACATATCCCAAGGCAAATCAGTTTAAATTAAGTCACTTGAAGTAGAAACAGCGTTTTGTTTTTGTTCTTGTTTTTGTTTTTGATTTGTTTTGAGATGATAGCATTGGGGTCATGTGAAGGATCCTGAACCCTGCATAGGGAGCTTGTTTGAGTTTAATCGGGTTCTGCTGGGACTTTTGGGGGAACATTATTCTCTCTGGGTCTCTAGATCTTAGATGCTCTTACGGTATGAAGCATCCTGAAGTCTGTCTTTGTGCCACCCTGTATTAGCTCATATAAAGCATTTTACACACTTTCCAATGACTTTTGCCAGTCTGTATTGACCGCCCCTAGTGGCAGGAGAGCATTACCACCCAAGGCAGCCTGTGCCATCTTTGGATAGTTCTGCCTTTTAAAGAAGACTTTTTTTCTTTTAAGCCTCCCTCAAAAGGGCTTGCATTTTTTTTCACTTTCTAATTCCAGTTCTGGTTCTCCCAAGTGAGATCCCACGGGGGAGGATGTTTCCTATTCCCCACACAGATCTTTTCTCAGCCCTGCAGCCAGGGCAATCCTTTTAACCCAAGTCAGATCCTGCCATTCTTGGGCTCCCCTTTTTCTTTTGTAAAAGCCAAGCCCTGGAAGGCCAAATGTGATGTGGTGCAGCCACGTTACTGACGTCTTTTCGTACTTTTTTCCCCAAACACACAGGCATGGACCTACTTAGGGACTTATTCTGCCTGTTCCCTCTGCTGGAAAGGTTTTTCCCAAGACATTCCCTTGGCTCACTTTCTGACCTCCCTGAAGTGTTGGCTCAAGTCTCATCTTCTCAGCCAGGTCTTCTACTACATGCTATCACCTGTTCCCGCACCCTACCCTCTCACTCCTGAGCCGTCTTGCCTTTACCCTAGTCTGTGTTTCCAGAAAGCAGAAGTCAAGGCAGAGGTCTATGTGACAGTACTTGACTGGAAAGTGTGACGCCAGAAAGCTGGAGTAAGGCTGGGGGAGCACAGCAAAGCAGGAGGGAAATCCCGTGGAAGGAGGCCTTGTCAAGTTGGCCACCTCCATTGGTGAAGGGCTGTTCTGTCCCACAGAATCATCTGAGAAACCAGAGGAAATGCGTCTCCAGATCACTTGAGGGTAAAGGGGCATCTGTACCCTGGCTCCTGTCTTTTAATGGCTGAGGGTTGCCCCATAGGATGTTAACTTCCCTCCACTCTGGGTCGTGGTATACTAACTGAATGAAAACACGAATGAGTAAGTGCTGAAAGGGTATCTGAAAACAAGGTTAGTGTCCTTGCTTTGACTTTCTCAGAGTAAAAGCTCCAGTTTCTGATTTTTGCAGTCCTGTTCTGGTTGTGCTGCTTTCTGGGGGTCCGGTATCCACTCCACATCCTTTAAAAATAGCACTCTGACTTCTTTTTCCAGGAATTACCTGCCCCCATGCAACATATCCTGGTGCGATATCAAGGAACTCTGCACCTCCCCTCAACTCCCAAGCAAGGGGTACATGGCCTAAGATAAGTTGATTGGAATTTCAATGATGAAAAAAGTGACAAAAACACTAAAACAGGTGGAGCCTACCAATTCCAGTGATGGTCCCCTGGCCTGTTTGTAAAATTGTTTTTTGCTATTCATATTCTCAGCATGACCAAATTTTGTCCTTTGCTGAGTCTTCTTCTCCACTCTTCTTTTTGATTCTGTGAACTTTCCCCATAGTTTTTCAATACATTCCCTTTTATGCTTAAATCAGTTGCCATCTCTGTGTGTTTCAACCAAAGGACGCTGACTGATATACCAGGTCTTCCTCTCCATTGGGTCAGCTCTGATGATGAAAGCTCAGACCAGAGCTCCATCTGCCCTCTCCCTGGACCTTCAACTTCTCTGTTCTTTGCGATGAAGTGCCCATCTCAACCCCACACATCCCCCTCCAAATCCTGCCTTTTTTTTCTTTCTTGCTCTTTCTTTTCTTTTTGAAATGAAGTTTTGCTCTTTCACCCAGGCTGGAGTGAAGTGGCATGGTCTTGGCTCACTGCAACCTCCACCTCCCAGGTTCAAGCGATTCTCCTGCCTCAGACTCCCAAGTAGCTAGGATTATAGGTGTCCACCACCACACCCAGCTATTTTTTTTTTTTTTTTGTATTTTTAGTAGAGATGGGGTTTTCATATTGACCTGGCTGGTTTTGAATTCCTGACTTCAGGTGATCCACCTGCCTTGGCCTCCCAAATTGCTAGGATTACAGGTGTAACTGCTAGGATTACAAGTGTAAACCACCATGGCTGGCCAAATCCTGCCTTTTCTCCTTCCATTTACAATCAACTGTTTCAAGGGCTGTCCATAGACCGCCTCCACATTTACACTTTCAGTTAATTCAGCAGGCTAGCATCCCTTCCCCTCCCCCCCACAGTGTTGCAGAAACTCTCCTCATCCAGGTCACCAGCAGGCATCTTAGGGCTACAAACAATGAACAAACATTTTTAAACCTTATTTTTCTTGATCTCTCACAGGAGTTCAATACTATCTCACTTTACTTGGTTTCAGGGACATATGCCCTCCTGATTTACCTTCAGATTTTCTGTCTCCTTCTTCCTCTCTTCTTCACAGATTTCTCTGCCTCTACCTACCTCCTGAATGTTGGTGTTCTTTAGGCTTCAATTCCAAGTCTTAGTCTCTTCGATCCTCATATTTGTTCATGTCCTCTGGCTGATTGAATCTATTCTGAGTGTTCTTTAATATCTGTATGCTAATGACTCAGAATATACATTTCAAGGCATGAACTCTCTTCCAGGCTTCTTACGTTTATGGTCTCCTCGACATCTCTATTGGACTGTTTCACAGGCATTTCAAAGTCAACATGTCCTAGCTGATTCTGAAATATATTTTCCCTTCTGGTGTTCCATAAAATTTTTTATCTTAACCACTTTTAATTGCACAATTCAGTGGCATTAAGTACATTCACATTGCTCTGTAACCATCCCTGCTGTCTTATCTCCAGAACTTTTTAATCTCTCCAAATGGAAACTGTCAAATCGATTTCACAGCCCAATAACAACCACCATTCAACTTTCTGTCTATGGATTTGACTATTTTACCTGGTTTACTTTAATATAGAGAGAGCCATTTCTTTTCTTCATTTTTCCAGTGGCACAGTAGTCACAATATTTGTTCTCTGTCTGGCTTATTTAACCTAGTGTAATATTTTCAAGGTACATAATATTAAAGCATATATCAGAATTTCTTTCTTTTTAAGGCTGAATTGTATTTCCTTGAACGTATATACCACGTTTTGTTTATCTACTTAATCCATTTTTTGTCGCTTACAACAGAATACCTGAAACTGAGTAATTTATAAAAGAAAGAAATATATTTCTTATAGCTATGCAGACTCAGATGCCTAAGGATGAGAGGCTGCATCTGGTGAGGGCCTTCTTGCTGATGGGGACTCTTTGTGGCATCACATGATGGGCTTAGCATGCTAGTGTGCTCACTCAGGCCTTTCTTCTTTTTCTTATAAAGTCACCAGTTTTCCCTCCATGATAACTCATTAATCCATTAACCTATTAATCCATGAATGGATTACTCCATTTGTGAGGAAAAGCTCTCATGATCCTATCACATTTTAAAAGCCCCACTTTTCAATACTGCCACAATGGGGATTACGTTTCAATGAATTTTTGAGGGGACAATCAAACCATAGCATTCTGTCTTGGCCCCCGAAACTATAATGTCCTTCTCACATACAAAGACACATATTCCATTTGCATAGCCCCAAAGTCTTAACTTGGTTCAGCAGCAACTTAAAGGTTCAAAGTCATAAGTCTTATATATGAGTCTGTGAAGTCAAAACAAAATATCTACTTCTATATCTACTTCTAATATACAATGGTGGGATAAGCATAGCGTACATATTCCTATTCCAAAAGGGAGATATAGAAAAGCAAAAAGGGGTAACAAGCTCTAAACAACTCAGAAACTCAAGACAGCAGACATGGGGTCTTAAGACCCCAGAATGATCTCCTTTGACTCCATTTCTGGCATCTGCTACACACTGGTATGGGGGTTGGGCCCCACAAGCCTTGGGAAGCTCTGCCTCTGAAGCTTGGCTGGGGTCAGTTCACCCAGTTTTCCCAGGTTGGCATTACATGCTGAAAACTCTTGGGTCTTGGTGGGTGGCAATTCCATTTCCAGTGCCCATGAGATGCTGCCCTACTGAAAACTTTCTGTGGCAGCTCTGACCCTACATTTCTGTTTGGCCTTGCTCTAGCAGAGGCTCACTGTGGTGACTCTGCTGCTGCAACAAGTCTCTGCCTGGACTTTCAGGTTATCAGTTGTGTTTTTTGAAACTTAGATGAAGGCTAATAAGCCTCCACAGCTCTTGCTTCTTGCAAGTCAGCAGAATTAGCACCATGTGGATGCTGCCAAGGTTTATGACTTACCTTCCAGATCTGGAGCATGAGCCATACCTTGACCTGCTTGAGTCCTGCCTGATGTGGCCTCAGAGTACCGTGCCAGGGTACAGAGTCTCAAGGTGGTCTTGTGCAGTAAGCCCATAGAAAATGCCTGGGCTTGCTCCCTGAAACCATTCTTTCCTCCTAGGCCTCTGGGTCTGTGATAAGAGGGGCAGCCCTGAAGATCTCTGAAATGCCTCTGAGGTCTTTCTTCCATTGTCTTGAGGAATAGCACCTGGATCCCTTCTAGCTATGCTAATCTCTTTAGCAAATGACGTCTGGGCTACATCCTTTCCTTTTCACTCATTACGTGGCCAGGCTGAGAGATTTTCAAATCTTTCCACTCTGCTTGCTTTTTAATTATAAATTCTTTCAATTGTTTTTTTGTTCCTCAATCTCAGCATAAGCTGCCAAAAGTAAACATGCAGCTTCTTGTTTTGCTTAGAAATTTATTCTGCCAGATACCCTAGTTCATCAGTCCCAAGTTTGGCCTTCCACAAAGTTCTTGGGTGTGGACACAGTTCAGCCAAGTACTTTGCAAATTTATTACAAAGGTGGCCTTTATTCCAGTTCTAATACTTTGTTCCTTGGTTTTATTCGAAACCTCATCAGAATGGCCTTTACTGTTCATATTTCTGTCAGCACTCTGGTCATGACCACTTAACCCATCTCTAAAGAGTTTCAAACTTTCCTTAGTTCTTTTTTCTTCTAAGCCTTCATCACAATCTAGGCATTTCCTAGTCTTCTCCAAATTCTTTCAACCTCTGCCCATTACCCAATTCTAGAGCCAATTCCACATTTTCAGGTATTCATGACCAGCAGCACCCCACTTCTTGGTACCAATTTTCCATCTTAGACTGTTTTCTGTTGCTTATAACAGGACACCTAAAACTCCATTCATCCATTGAAAGACATTTGAATTGTTTCTGCCTTTTGGCTATTGTGAATAATGCTTCTGCAAACATTAGTGTACAAGGATTCATCTCTTTAAATTCTTACTTTCAATTATTAAGTAATTTTGCTGTTATTAAAAATAGGGCATTTGGAATACAGCCACCTCTTCTAGTCTTTGCAGACTGGCTCTGTGACAGAGAAGCCCTTCACTAATTAGTTGTGCGTGCACTGCACCTAGGAATCAGCTAGCAGTGAAAGCTTTAAGTCTTTTCAGTTCTTTTTTTGAGCATGCATCTTGCCTGGGCCTATGGCTTTTTCAGTTTCCCAGTATACAGGTCTGCTTTTGAATGTCTTCCTTTCCCAGAGTCTCACTCCAGCCTCTCCTCTGCATCTTAGATGATCTATTGTGTAGCTCCCCCTGTAGTGTCTCGCCACTGGTGTCTGTGAGTCTGTAGTTTCCTTGAAGCTTCCTAAAGCAGTCTCCCATGCCTGACACCCTAGGTTAGAGAGGGAGATCAGCCCTCCAAGCAGCCCCACAAAGATGTTAAAACATTGCAAACAAGGTCTGATCTGCTCCTTCCATTCTGAGGGAGGATATTGGGCATGGGCTGCTGCCTCTTCCCTGTGCCACACCAGGGAAAGTGTGGGTCAAAGGTGAATAAAAACACTGTGAATTTCCCAATGTTTCAAATGTGGCTTTTTCTTGACTGAGCATTCATTTCTTTTTTCTTTTCTTTTTTCTTTTTTTTTTTTTTTTTTTTTTGAGATGGAATTTCGCTCTTGTTACCCAGGCTGGAGTGCAATGGCACGATCTCGGCTCACCGCAACCTCCGCATCCTGGGTTCAGGCAATTCTCCTGCCTCAGCCTCCTGAGCAGCTGGGATTACAGGCACGCACCACCATGCCCAGCTAATTTTTTGTATTTTTAGTAGAGACGGGGTTTCACCTTGTTGACCAGGATGGTCTTGATCTCTTGACCTCGTGATCCACCCGCCTCGGCCTCCCAAAGGCATTCACTTCTTTGCTGTGGACCTTTTTTACCATTTTCTGACACTCTTATAAGATTATTTTCATTGCACCCAGTCTCTGGTTGTTATTTGATGTTTCTCTGAGGGGAACATGGGTTTGGATCTTCTTGGTCTGCCATTTCACTACAGCGCACTGTTCTCTCTGTTCCTGTCTTCCTGCAACCCGGCCTCCACACAGGGCCATAATGATACCACACACATGCTGTTCCATCTGTTCCTCTTTTTTCTTTGCCAGGCTAATTCCAACTCATTTTGTTTCCAGCCTACACTCTTTCCTCTTCATTTTAACCATTCAAGAATAGAATAGATGCTCCTGCTAAGAACATGTATATTTCCCTCTGCTTTCCATTTCACAAGCTCCCCTTCCAACTCTAAGACTTTATGATTCTCAAAGTCTACTTAGGGAAGCAAGTATTTACAGAGTCATAGTATGTTATAGTTGGAAGAACCATTAGGGGCTCAATCACTTCGTTTCAAAAATGACAAAATGTGATGCGAGTGTGGGAGTGACTAACCCCAGGGCCTGCTGTCAGGTGGTGGTGGAGCAAAGCATTCAAATCTCATCTAGTTTTAGACCAGAGCTGTTTACCAGGACTCTTCTTGATCTGCTATAAAGATGTTTCAATCTAAGGAGGCCTCACCTGCCTCTCTTATTGCCTCTTATACTTGCTACAGATGGGGAACTCGAGGTTTGCTCATGGGCTTTGCTCCTGTCTTGGCAAAGATTTCCGTGTGATGGTTCTTTCTTTGCACACATTGCCGCATACCACATAATGAACTTGTTAGATGTATCTTATGTGTTATAAATAAACTCCTCAGGGAAGTTCTTGGATCCTAGGGCTCTCCCATTGGAAATTCTGTTTGCTCGTCTTGATGCTCAAGCCAGGAAGAGAACTACAGGCACTGAATTAGAGTTCCAGAACCTGAAATTATTAGCGTAGGGTTGGGAAAAAGTGCTGCCTTTATTACTTTCCTCATGTCCCTCTGGACAGAGGATGAGCTTAATGGGAAGGCTCCTCCTGGGGGTCAGGACCCCTGAGAACTGAGAAGATTGCCAACTAAGGAACATGTCCAACATAGGAAGCCCATAGACTATCAGAGCTACAAGAAAAATTAGAGATGCTTTGAGCTAGGGCCCTTGTTTCGCAGGAATAAGGGAAAGAAACTGAAGCCCAGAGAAACTAGGAAACTTGACCAGCATTGTATGTCATGGGGTAAGAGAGGATCATGAAATTTGGGGTCAGAAAACCCTTGAGTGCTGGTTCTGCTACTTACCAGCTCTGTAACCTCATTTTTCTCCTCACCAAAATGGAAATAGTACTATCTGCCTTGGAGGGCTATTGCCAGGAATAAATAATACCCTGTCTGTGATAATGCCTGCTACAGAGCACATGCTCATTGAATGCTCATGCTCTTCTTCCATCCTCTTTCTCTTTTAATTTGCAGCTTTCTCTTTGAGTCCTGAAAGGCTCTTTCTTCTCTGTGATTTCAGTGAAGCTTGGTTGGTAAATACTTTAAAAAAAAAAAAAAAAGAACAGCAAGGGTTAACTCTGCAGATAAGAATTGATTTATTTTAATATATAGTTATTTATTTTCTTCCTCTCATATTTATTTCAAAGCAATGATTTCATTTTTCCAGAAGCATGATGGCCACTCTTCATTCTTCAAAGATAGCTATTTTAAAAAATATCCTTAAACAGAAAACACCAGTGATTTTCTGGGCTCCGTTCCCATTGGCTGGAATACCCCAGAGGAATTCAGTTCTTTCCCAAGTCCCATTCTGGTTCTCTGTAGGACTCCTAGCTAAGGAATTTCCTTTGGAGTCATTTTTGGCATTGCCCGAGTATTGCCACATGCACCAGGGAAATGAAATTCGCCTGTTGGATGACTATGTTGTTACAGGGACTTGTGGAGGTAGTTGCATTAGTGGTTGTGGTATATAAGAGCTCATTGGTCTGGGAGTCAGGCAACCTGGGTTTCAGCCCTGGTTTAACCATTATCTAGGCTGCCGGCCTTCGGTGACATAGTATTTATTTTAGTTTTTTTTTCTTTACTTTTATTTATTTATTTTTTTGAGACATGGTCTTGCTATGTTGCCCAGGCAGGAGTGCAGTGGCTGTTCACAGGTGCCATCCCACTACTGATTAGCACAGGAGTTTTGACCTGCTCTGTTTCTGACATGGGTCGGTTCTCCCCTCCTTAGGCAACCTGATAGTCCCCCGCTCCCGGGAGGTCACCCTATTGATGCCAAACTTAGTGCAGACACCAGATCGGCATAGCACACTGCAGCCCAGAACTCCTGGGCTCAAGCGATCCTCCCACCTCCGCCTCCCAAGTAGCTGGGACTACAGGCACGCACCACCGTGCTGGCAGATGACGCAGTCTTTCCTCTCCCCTAGATACCAGTTTTCTCTTCTGTCAAGTAAACAGATGTGTCCTGAAGGGTCTCTGCCAGATTTGACCTTAATCACAAACTGCTACTTAGCCCTACCTGGGGGGAAGAGGGGAATTTGGAATGGTATCCTAACCCTGACACTTCCAACAGGTGATCTGGTTGTTACCCCAGGATTTCAGTCTGCCTACGTTGGTTTGGTGTTTAGCCCTCTTATTTGAAACTTCATAACATCTTTCTTTCCTTTCCTATCTGGAAACAAACATATATTTTCTATCTGACTTTTCTCTAAAGGAATTCAAGTTTTTAAAGGCAGTTACCTTGAGAGGTTTTATCTTATACAAGAACTTGGGCAGTAGTGATGAAACTTTTTATCCTCTCGCTTCTTTTAAAATAAGCCAAATAATTCTACATCACCATCTTAATAGGGTCATACTGATATTTACAGAATGTAATAAAGTATTCCCGAGTTTCCAGATTCATTCATTTAATAGATGTTTCTTGAGTGCTTATTATTAGCCAGATATTGTTCTAGACACTTGGGGATATGGCAGAGAGAAAAGCTGCTAAATTGCTGTTATTGTGGATAGAAGAGCTAGATAACACACAATATAAGTTGACATGTGTGGTATATTAGACAGAATTATATACTGAGAAGAAGAATAAAGTAGGCAAGGGAGACAGGAAGGGAAGGGAATGAAGTTACAATCGAAACTGGGTAGCGAGGGAAGGTCTTACTAAGAAGATGACACTGGGACAAACAACAGCAACAAGATAAAGGAACCAAGTAAGAGGAACGGGATGTGCCAATGCCCTGAGGCAGGAGCATCCCAAAATGTTCATATACGAGGAGGTTAATGTGTGCAGTAGGACAAAAGTGGTCACAGGAATCATTGTCAGAACTTCGGTTTTTAATCTTAATTAGACAGGAAGCCCCTGGAGAAGTTGAGTGGCAGGGTGATATTACCCAGTTTACTATCACCAAGTTGATAATAGACCACAGAGATACAAGAATGAAAGAGAAAATATTAGCCAGGAGGCTCCAGCAGTACTCCATGCTGGAGGTGGTGTTGGCCTGTTCCAGGGTGGTAGTATATCCAGGTGGTTGGGTCTGGATATACTTCAAAGGCGGAGCAGAGAGGATTTGCTGGTGACTCAGATGTATCTTTGGAGAGAAGTCAAAGATGCCTCAGGATTTTCGGCCTGGGCAATGGAAGGACGAAGTGTCTACTTTCTGAGATGAAGAAGGCTATGAGGAAGCAAATTCTGGGGCAATCTCAGGAGCTCAGTTTTGGATGTGGACATTCTGTTAGACATTAAACATAAGAAATGCCGGGGTGGCAGTTGAAATATCATGCCTGGAGTTTAGAGGAGGTGCCCTTGCTTGAGATGAACCTGGAGAGCCATCAGCACTTAGGTAGTATTAAACGGCATAAGTCTAGATGAGATTATTTAGGGAGTGAGGGTAGAGAGAAAAGAAAAGAGGCCAGAGGGCTGGGTCCAGGGAATCCCCATGTAGAGAGGTTGAAAAAACAAGGAGAAACCAATAGGGAGACAGTGGAGACTGAGCCACAGACAGCAGGATTCCCTGGGGCTTTCAGAGCCTTGGGAGTGGAGTGAGGACTGGAATCTAGGCCTTCACAGCCAGGTTCGGAGCTCTGTCCACTGGCCCAAGGCTTCTCTCGTGTGGCACCAACCACTTCTTGTACTGGAATCCTGCTGATGTCCCTTGCATAGGTCACATTGTTTCATCAAAACTGAGCAGGAGGTGGATTTTTTGTCTCTCTCTCTTTTTTTTTTTCAGTGCACTTGAAGTACTTTATAATTTTAAAATGCACTCAAATGGAAAGACTTGGTGGGAGGTCCAGACTGCTACCATGGATTTGGGCGCCAGACATGCAAACTCAGACCAAAGGGAGATGTCAGAGTCGTTAAAAGGAATGATTCCGATGTCTTGGATCCGATTGGCAGGTCTGGGCCACCTATGAGCGTTTAACTGGCATGAATTAAATAAGCCAGATGATCCCAGGCGATGGGCAAGATGGGCTACCGTCACAGGACAAATAGCCCAAGGGGAGATGGGAGTCTTCACTTTCAAAATAGATCAGCATCTTCTGAGGCCACAGGCCTGGTCTACATCTACACTGTGAGCTTTGGACCCAGGGCTTGCTCTGGTTTGTGCTGGCCTGTTGGGATCCACTGGGTTATCATAACCTTTTACTTTGCAGATGTCTCCATTGGGACTGAAAGATGTTGGTGGGGAAGCCATGTTTTTGCCCAGGCTGATCTGTTTGTCATTCAGGCACTCACCCGGGGTACCTTCCAGGCCCGGTACACCTTCCCTCTGTCATCACTCTGCTTTATCCTAATACCCGATTCCTCTGTGAGGACTCCCTTGGAGCCTTTGTGATCCGCCAAGGTGTTGAAATGGTTCTGCTTCTTTTCCCTTATTATCAGAAGCTCATTGCTAGGAATTGGGCTTTTGTTTCTGCATCCAAATGACATTTTTCTTTTCTTCTTAAAAAAAAAAAAATGCCAACACAGGAAATTGCTGCAAAGACTCTGTTTCAATCTTCTTCCCTCAAGTTCAGAGAACCCATGGCTTCCTTTTTTTAAATAAATGCTGATCCCATGGGGTCACAGAAAGACCAGGGACCTGGAAAACCATTTCTGCACTTGGGTTTTGATTTCTGCCCTCTTTTCTCTCCACTTCTCTACTAATTCACTGTGAAGTGTTAACAGAGGTTGGGAATCTGTTAAAAGTGACTCCTGTAGGCCTATCCCTAGGTTCTAAGAGCCCCGAGAAGGAGATTCCTCTCCTCCCTGTAAGTTGGTCTGCCTCGTTCAGGACCTTTAGGTCTCTTGCCTGATGTACTATAACCATCTTAAGTCTCCCTCATTTAAAGTTCACTGCATTTAATGCCCCATTTAAAGGGAAAGCTGATCACATCTCTGGTTTAAAAATGTTTAGATGGCTCCCTATTCCCCAAACCAAACTGTGTATTTAAGGCTTTTGATAACCCTGCACATAGAGATCTTCCCAAATGGTGTGATGTTCTTTCTCCCAAACTGTCTGTCTCTCTAGGGACCATGTCACTCACTTTCCCCCAAATGCCCAGTGTCCTTTCATATCCCTGATTTCTCATATGCTATTCCCCGGTGCCTGGGATGCTTCTTCTCTTCTGTGGTTTACTACTGCAAGGTAAAACAGCACTGTTCTTTCCAGAAAAACGCTAGTGCAGAATTGTCTAAGCAATGGTGTTGCTACTGAGAGTCACAAAATGGTTCTGGATCATGAGTTACAACACCAGGGAATCGATCTCCTTTGTCTCTTACCAGCTGAGTGACCTAAGTCAGAGGCTGCACACTGGCAGGATAGCCTATAATAATGACTGTCAAACTGAATGTCCATTAGAATCACCGATGGGTCTTTAAAAAAACCCGGTGCTCAGGCCTTTCTCTAGACTGATTATATTTGGATCTCTGGAGTTGGGACTCAGACATTGGTATTTCTGTAAACTTCCCAGGTAATGCCTGTGTGCAGCCTCGATTGAGAACCACTGATGTGCGAGTTAAGAGACTGGGCCGCAGAGTCCATCAGAACTGTTTCAAATCCTGTTTCCTCCATCTCCTAACAGAGATCATGGGTCACTTTTTTTTTTTTATGACACTTTTATTTTTAGAACAGTGTTGGAAAAAGTTGTGAAGGTGGTACAGGAAGTCCTGATGCATACTATACCAGTTTCCTCTATTATTACCATCTTACATTTGTTCAGTACATTTCTCACAATTAATGAACCAAGATTGATACATAATTATTAAATAAAGTCCATATTTTATTCAGATGTCCACAGTTTTCACTGGATGTTTTTGTCTTTTCCAGGATAGCATCCAGGATATCACTTTGCATTTATTTGTCATATCTCCTTAGGTTCTGTGTTAGTGTCCTATGGCTGCCAAAACTGGGTAGCTTAAAACAGCAGACATTTATGACTACACAGTTTGGAGGTTAGAAGTCTGCAGTCAGGTTGTTCCCTCTGAAACTTGAAGAGGAGAATCTTTCCTCACCTGTTCCTGGCTTCTGCTGGTTTGCTGGCAATCCTTAGCATTTCTTGGCTTGTAGCTATAAACTTCAAACTCTGCCTTCATCAAGACGTGGTATTCTCCCTCAGGTGTCTTTGTCTCTGTGTTTTTACTCTTTTTTTTTTTTTTGCGGTTTGTTTCTTAGAAATGGGGGTCTCACTCTGTTGCCCAGGCTGGAATGCAGTGGTGCGATCTCGGCTCATTGCAACTTCTGCCTCCTGGGTTCAAATGATTCTCCAGCTTCAATCTCTTGAGTAGCTGGAATTACAGACACCCAGCAGATGCTCTGCTAAATCCCACCATGCCCGGCTAATTTTTGTATTTGTAGTAGAGACTGGGTTTCACCAGCTTGGCCAGGCTGGTCTTAAACTCCTGACCTCAAGTGTTCCACCTGCCTTGGCCTCCCTGCGTGCTGGGATTACAGGTGTGAGCCACCACGCCTACTTTTCTTATAAGGACACCAGTCCTATAGGATTAATTAAGGGCCCACTGTACTCTAGTACAACCTTTTCTTAACTAATTATACCTGCAATTACCCTATTCCCAAATAAGTTCATATTCAAAGGCACTGGGGGCGGGGACGTTAACGTATCTTTTGGGAGGACACAATTCAACCCATTTTTGGTTGTGATTGTTTCTTAGAATGCCCTTGTTTTTGATTACCCTAACAGTTTTGATGAGTGTTGGTCAGGTACTTTGTAGAATGTCCCTCAGTTGGGATTTGCCTGATGTGTTTCTCATGATTAGTCTGGGGTTATGGGATTCGGAGAGGAAGAACACAGAGGTACAAAGCCATTTTCATCATGGCACACGAGGTCACATACTATCCATATGCCTTAACACTTTGTATTAACCTTGATTACCTGGCGGAGGTAGTATTTATTAGGTTTCTGCGTGGCAGAATTACTTCCCCCCTCACCATTTTTATACTTACTCCTCTGAAAGAAGTCACTATGCTCTGCAAACACTTAAGGGGTGGGGAATTATGCTGCATCTCTGGAGGGCAGAGTATGTACCTAAACTATTTTGCATTTTTTCAGTGGGAGATCTGTCTATTCTCCCAGTTTTTATTTGTTCAATAATTTATTCATATAAGTATGTTCTCATGAATATTTTATACTTTGGGTTATTATCCAATGCTATGCTGTTTTGTTGCTCAAAATTCTAGCTTTGACCAGTGGAGCTCTGTCACTTGGCTCCTGTGTCCCCTTGACATAGCCCCACATTGTGTGGCATGTTGAATACTTCCTTACTTTCTGGGACTACAAGGTGCTCCAGGCTCAGCTTGGATGTTTCTGGCCCTAGTCCTGGAATCCGCCATTTCTTCAAAGAGCCCTTGTTACTTTTATTGGATGATGATATTTTAGAAACCAAGATCTGAGCACTTAAGAGTGCTCATTGCTGCTGGGGTATTTGTGCTTCTAAGCCAGCTCACATTTTACCCTCACCACGCTTTGCTCACCTGTAAAAAGGGGATAAGAATAGTCCTTTCATCACATTGTGTTGTGACGAATTAGAGCATGTGTGTAAGAAGCAGATAGTAAACGCTCAAAAATGTTAGTGATTATTATTTCCCATGTAACTTTTTATTTTTGAGTAAACTTACAATTTTCTAAGTTCTGTCCTGTCTGCTAATTCATCAGATTCAAAAACCTTAGGAGAGAGGTTTTTCTACTGGTGTATACATGTGGAAACTAAATAAATAAGGGAGTCAACCTATGTTGTGCTAGAACCCAAGTCTTTTGATTTCGAGACTTATTCTAGACCAAGATTGGCTACCACCTCTGTCATATGAGCAGTCTACACTCCCCTCCCTGATTCCTACCCAATTCTTGCTTGAAGAACCTCTTGGTGGTGATGATTCTTTGATTCCTGCTCCCCAGTAAACAAGATTAACTTATGTTAGAAATAAAGCTTATCCTCCAACCCAGAACAGGCCACTCATAGACATGGTGCCATATTTTCAAAGCAAACATTGAACATATGATTCAAATATATTAAATGTCACTGATAATAGTACATTTAATAAATGGGTGGCCTTTAATAAATGTAATGTGAATGCAGAAACATTGACATTCTGGGACATTTTGATAATTTACAGGAACAATAGGACAGATATTTAAACAGAACTGACCCAAAAACCTAAGACATGCTTTTGTATCTGCAATACAATCTTTCCGTCACAGCCTCTGTCCCTTCCTGCTACAGTAATCCTAATCAAATAGAACAAAATGTTGATAAATGAAAACAACTCACTAGAATCATCAGTGCATAAAAAAACATACAAACCAAACAGGGAACTTTGACTCAATGCAGATGTTTATTGGAACTAATGCTTGGTTTTCCATAAGAACAACAGCTTCTGTTGTTCATAAAAACCAGGCGTGAGTATGATTGCTAACAGCAGCACTCATGGTTGAAATTATAGCTTCGGTTACACCAACTGTATCCAAGAGAGGTGGGCTTTGGTTGCACAAACAGGAGATCTTTTTAAGAGGTGGCACATTTAAAAATTTTTCCTATTTTTTAAAAATTAATATTCACAAGCAATTCAAAAGGCAGCAATTTTAAAGTTGGAATGAGCTGCTTTTGGGGACAGTGAGTTTCTCATCACTAGAGATGCTCAAGAATGAGGTTGTGACATTAGAAAAGGTTGTCTTCACAGACACTTCAACCCTCTGCTTCTATGGCTCTGTGAGATATTTGGGTTTCTTGGACCTTAGCAACGGTTCAGGAGCTGGCACGTCTAATAAGTGCTTGTGGATTAAGGGGAAGTCTGGGTTCCATGACCTACTTAGACATTTTCTCAGAATAAGAATGAAATTGCAATTGGAGGAATAAACAGAATAAACTAGGTCCAGCCAGAAGTCAGTATTTGTGCACAAATCTTGAGGCCGTTTCACATTCTGTTTAGAATTCAAACTTTAAGGAGAAAAGCTCTTTTTGGTGTTGGTTCTGATCCCAGAACACGGGTCTACTGGACACGTGTTTCTGTGGGAGAAGCTGGTATAATCAAGGAAATCTTGAGTGGACATTTACTATTGTTCTCCCTCCAGCTGGAAAGCCTGCCTCTGTGTGGAAACGTCCACTCTTCTCAAGGCTCTGGTCCAACCATCTCTTCTGGAAAGTTTTCTTGATTGATATCCCCTCCCCCAACACCTTCATGCCAGAAAGGTCTTTCTTTTACCTCCATGACTCCCCAAAACAGCACTTGGCCGGGTTTATTCTGTTACACAGTAGTCACTTACATATGTTTCATGTCGTCCAATAGGAGCTCCTAGAAGGCATGAATGATACGCTCCTCCTCTAGGTAGTTCCCACAGCAGTCAGCACAGCCTGGGATGTTGGGGTGTGCCCAGGCAGTGCTTGAAATGGGAAGGTATGGTGTCTTGGAATGCCTTGGGGGTGATTCCCAAACTGCATCACAGTTCTTCATTGGTATTTAAAATGGAGTTCCTGCTAGCTTGACAAGTGTCTGACGGAGCTGGGTGGCATTGCCACCTTCCCTTTACAGAATAAACAGCAGGCCACAGACAGGTAGAATGACTTGTTTATAGAACCAGAGGCAGGCTGTGAATGGCTGTCCCTGAGTATTCAGCCTAGGGCTTAATAGATATAAGTTCTCATTCTCGATTATCTTCCTCTTTTTTTTTTTTTTTTTTTTTTTTTTTTTTTTTCAGTAAGAGACCTGGAATTATTCCAGCAGCTGCATGCAGGTCAAGAGTTAAAATCCCCCAGGAATATCAGTTTCTACAAAACAGAAGACAGGAACTTAGAGCTTCTGATTCCTAGGAGGGCTTATATCTTGGAGCTCTGGAGGGCATAAGGTCTCTAGAAGCTTCCTGAGAGAGGATGGGAGAGGCATTCTGCTTGGAAAACACTTACGGCCTTGCAAGATTAGGGAGTTCAGGGTGAGGCTCAGGGGTGAGGAGTCGGGAAACAGCTGCATGGGGTCAGCTGTGGCCATAGGAAGGAAGAGTGCAGGGACTGGGGTACAAACTACCAGTGCTCACCTGGTGCAGCCCAGTTTCCCGAGATGGGAAGGAGGCCAGGGCCCACAGCAGATGCTCTGCTAAAGAATGAGGAAGGATCCCTTGATTGCGCTTTGCCTGGCCTATGTCCTTGGAACTCGCTCGTAGTGGAAAGGGGTGGATATTGCAGGAGCAGCAGCAGCGTTTTGTCTGCATCAAATTTCCTTTGAACCTAATGTAATTTTTTGCCTTTTGGTTACATTGGCTTTAACTCATCTTATCAGGCGGAAAATGGCTTCATTGTCTCTTAGATCGTCAGAGGTTCGAGGTGAGATGAGGGAAAGGGACTTGCATAGGGTCATCCAGGGGGCTAAAGGCAGAGTTAGTTCCAGAACCAGGAGTCTGCCTTCCCAAAACACAATTCCCAGGATCCCTCCTGTCCCTGCTTTTCTCAGGCCCTCCCACAACCTGGTACCTAGCGCATGTTCCTAGCTATATAGCTAGGGGACATGCCAGAGGACTCAGAATCTTGTCTGTTTTACTTTTTTAGGGGTGAGGGCGAGGATTGATGCTGGGAAAGTTGCATGGTGGCAAAAAAGCATAGAACATTTAAGGGCAGGTGGAGATGGTCAAGGCTGAGGGGAGAGGCGTGTCCCTGATCCACCCTCAGACCCAGGCAGGGGTTCGTAAGAGAGCTTCGTCAGCCTGGTAGACACGCTGACCTTCTGCTAAGCTGCAATTATTGAGAACTTAGTTGCATGTTCTGCACTGTGTTCAGTGCTATGCATCTGTTAATTTTTTCCTCATCAGACTCTTATGAGGTAGGTAAGGTATATCATTTCCATCTTACGAAGAAACCAAGGTTTGAAGAGGTGACGTCACCTGCCCAGCACTGCAAACTGGTAAGTGGGGGAGCCTGGATTTGGCCTTGTGTTCTGACCACTTCTCTGCTCTGCCTCTTTAAAGAGGGTGAAAGGGAGCAACGATACCGGCTCCATTGCCCAGTAGTGGATGGGCTGAAGGAGGGGGAAGGGAGGAAGGAAAGGAGAAACGGTCGCTTGCATCAGAGGACCGTCTTCAGCTGCTGACTGACCACAGCAGATGGTGCTGGGGCTGAGGAACCAAATTCAGTTCTTCACTCCGGTGACCCTCTGGATCCAGCCCTTGTTGTGGTGGATGGAGGAGTACACTCCATAGCGGTCCTTCTTCCCGCAGTCCTCACCCCAGGACACGATGCCCACCAGGTGCCAATGACCTCTTTCTCTATTAAGGGTCACCATGGGGCCTCCAGAGTCACCTGCACAGGCGTCCTTTCCTCCTAGATGAAAAAGAGACACAGATGAAGATAAAATGCCCCTTCCACAGCCCAAATCCAAAGTCAGTCTCTTTCTCCCGCGTCCGGGTTGTAGTTCAGAGAATTGGGCACTAGAGGGCAGAGCAGACTGTTGGACCAAACCTGGGCTCCGGGCAGTTCTAGGTCAGGCTGCATCAAAGCTCAAAGGATTCTAGAAAGCATTGGTTCAGGCTTCTTTTTCTTTTCTCTCTCTTTCTTTCTTCCTTTCTTTCCCTCCCTCCTTCCCTCCTTCCCTCCTTCCTTTCCCTTCCCTTCCTTTCCGTTCCCTGCCTTCCTTCCTTCTCTCTCTCTCTCTCTCTCTCTCTCTCTCTCTCTCTCTCTCTCTCCTTTTTGCCTTCCTTCTTCCTTTCTTTGCTTTTGAGATGGAGTTTCGCTCTGTCACACCCAGGCTAGAGGGCAGTGGTGTGATCTCAGCAAACTGCAACCTCTGCCTCCCACATTCAAGCAATTCTCCCACCTCAGCCTCCCTAGTAGCTGGGACTTAACAGGGACCTGCCACCACACCCAGCGAATTTGTGTGTTTTTAGTACAGATGGGGTTTTGCTATGTTGGCCAGGCTGGTCTCAAACTCCCAACCTCAGGTGATCCACCTGCCTTGGGCTCCCAAAGTGCTGGGATTACAGGCGTGAGCCACTGCACCCAAACTCCTTAAGGGAAACACTGGACTTGGGAAGGGAATGATGGACAGTCTGTAGCAATCTTTTCTCTGATGCGTCTTCTCCTGTGGAATCCCTCCTTCCACAGCCTTCCTGCAGTCCCCTACACCCCACATGGGCAGCCCAGCAGTCTGGGAGACCTCTGTCTTCCCTTGCTGACTCTGCACCACGCCCTGGCTGGCAGCACCCCTGTTGTATGCCATCGTCTTAACCCACCTTCCTTCTCCCCAGCACAGATCATGTCCATAGTCACTTTCTTCTTCAGTGGGGCGTAGGCCTTCTCACAGGTGCCATGGTCAACAGTCGGGATTTCAATCTAGAACACAAAGCTGTTACTGGCCCCCACCCCTGGCTGAGAAGCCTCTGCTGTTACGATGCCCCTGAAGCCGGCTCCTCTCCACTCTATACCTGAAAGGACCTGTGTCTCCCTTAGACTTGGTCTAAGAGACTGCTTCATGCTATAGGTAAAGGAACAATTGAATAGAGCATCAGGAGACCCATGTTCTAGGGCAGTCTCGGCTATGAAGACCTTGGCTTTGTGAGCTTGGGCAAGTGACGTGCCCTCTCTGGGCTCCAGTTCTCTCATCAGTAAGACTGAGATAATAATACTTGCCTAGGAGATGTATTATTTCGATAGGACAATGTATACAAAAACGATAGTCAGTTTTCTTTTCTCACACTCCTACTGTGGGACCTAGGACATGTGGCTTAAACATTGTTTTTCAGACTCTGAGACTCTGTTTTCTCATCTGAAAAGTGGAAGTTTCAATATTTGATATACCTATCACTGTACAAAGAGGAAATGCATGAACAAGTGCTTTGTAAACTATACACACTGGAGAAATATTATTTACTGTGGAGTTATCACCGCTGGCTTTGCAGCAAGCTCTTTCTTTCCTGATGGAGTCTCGCTCTGTCACCAGGCTGGAGTGCGGTGGCACAATCTTGGCTCACTGTAACCTCCACCTCCCGGGTTCAAGCGATTCTCCTTCCTCAGCCTCCCAAGTAGCTGGTATTACAGGCATTCACCACCACACCTGGCTAATTTTTGTATTTTTAGTAGAGATGGGGTTTCACCATGTTGGCCAGGATGGTCTGGATCTCTTGATCTCATGATTCACCACTGTCAGCCTCTCAAAGTGCTGGGATTACAGGCGTGAGCCACCGCGCCCGGCCTCAGCAAGCACTTTCTTATGCTGTCCTCCTTCACTATAGTGTGAGTATCTGTCTAGACACTGCATCTGCGTTATACGCATTTCTATCTTACATAGCTTGGAGCTTAGTAAATAGGAAAAATTTTTTTTGGATTGCAGCAAAATTGATACATAAAAATAAGGCATTGTGACTATTATTGCCCTTGAGCCAGTGTGGGGTAACTGTTGGAGTAGACGTCTGTAATTAAAAAAGGAAACGTGATTCTCCTTCAGTCAAATCAAGAACTGAATGGGCCCATATTCTCTAAATGAACAACTCTTGCGGCCCTTGCTGGGAGGAAACCAGAGGCCATTCAGATTCCTCTTCGGCCACAGCCTTCCCTGGATGAGGGGAGAGGAAGCCCCAGCAGGTTGGTCCCGAGGACAGGTCCTTAGCAACCTTTGAGCACCTGAGGAACTCTGATTCATCGTTCAGGTATCATTTCAGCATCACTTCCTTTGGGAATCTCTCGTGAATCCCTGAGATGAGATTGGGTCCTTTTTTTTTTTTTTTTTTTTTTTTGAGACAGAGTTTCACTCTTGTTACCCAGGCTGGAGTGCAATGGCGCGATCTCGGCTCACCGCAACCTCCGCCTCCTGGGTTCAGGCAATTCTCCTGCCTCAGCCTCCCGAGTAGCTGGGATTACAGGCACGTGCCACCATGTCCAGCTAATTTTTTGTATTTTTAGTAGAGACGGGGTTTCACCATGTTGACCAGGATGGTCTCGATCTCTCAGCCTCGTGATCCACCCGCCTCGGCCTCCCAAAGTGCTGGGATTACAGGCTTGAGCCACCGCGCCCGGCCCTGGGTCCTCTTTTATATGTTCTGGAGCATCTTACAATTCTCTTTCACCACTTTATCACATCTGTAACTACTTTCTGTCCATCCGGCTTGACCATAAACCCAAGGGGGCCAGGGACCAGATCTGTCCTTTTACCCCAGCACAGCTAGTGGCTAGTACAGCATCTGGTACAAGGGAAACACCAAATAGATCCCTGGGAGTTAGTGAATGAAGGGATGAATGGTTGTTGTGAGTCCCCAATTTTAAAGTGTATCAAAATAATATACTTGGAAGAATTTAGAAACTGGCTGTGTCAGTCATAGACCCCAGTGATACCAGAGCCAGGCAGCTCTTGGAGGACAGCTCATGCTGCCCCATAACTTTGCAGTTGGAAATAGTATCTTACGGTAGAGAGGCAAAACGACTTGCTTCAGTCACCCAGCAAGTTAGTAAAACCCAGGACTTGAAACCATGGCTCCTCAATCTTAGTTCATTGTTTTTCTTCCTGAAATGACAGGAAGGTGAACTTCGAAATGTAATTGTCGAGTTTATTACTGCATGGATTGTGGTTCTCAAGAGCCTGGCTCATTCTGGCCAATTTGGTGTGCAGTCCTCATGGGGCACAGCTGGATTATCACCCATGGCGGTGTCTAAACCTGCTGCTTTCTGGGAGAATTTTCATAAGCTAAGTCTTTAATAAACTACCACGAAAACTTAACAGTGTTTAGAGGCTAGAGTCCATGACACGTAGAACAAACAAATCAGGCTTTCTGGGGTTCAAAGTCCCGTTGAACTTTGGAGGTGGGCCGGGGCTCCTAGCTTCCTGCTCACCAACCCCCACCCAAGCCTCAAAATCCCTAAGGGAACAATGTGAGCAGGAAGGCTCTGTGCAGGGCTGAGATGTCACTGTCTGTGAGTTATAAAATGAACCTCACCTCCATCAGGGTCTCTGGGAACCTTTGCAAGAACTGCTTCCCCCAGCCACTGACGATGACCATGGCTCCTGGAGGGGAGAAGACACTGTGAGAACCGAGAGGCTATCTGTGGGGTGTTGGGGGGTTGCAGCTTGCAGCTCTGTCATCCTCTGTCTGTGGAGGAAAGACTAAATTATTCTTCTCAGTTAAAGGTAGCATGGTAGGGAGGAAGATGTGAAAGGCAACTGGGCAAGAGATTGCCTTCAGGAGAGCTATGTGCACTAGTTTCTATGATGTGTTACCAGTTTACTTGCTTAGTTTTCTTTCTTTTTTTCTTTTTCTTTTTTTTTTTTTTTTTTTTTTTTTTGAGACGGAGTTTCGTTCTTGTTACCCAGGCTGGAGTGCAATGGCGCGATCTCGGCTCACCGCAACCTCCGCCTCCTGGGTTCAGGCAATTCTCCTGCCTCAGCCTCCTGAGTAGCTGGGATTACAGGCACGCGCCACCATGCCCAGCTAATTTTTTGTATTTTTAGTAGAGACGGGGTTTCACCATGTTGACCAGGACGGTCTTGATCTCTTGACCTCGTGATCCACCCACCTCGGCCTCCCAAAGTGCTGGGATTACAGGCTTGAGCCACCGAGCCCGGCCTTACTTGTTTAGTTTTCTATTCTGTCCCACCCCCAACTAGCCTGAAGCCTAGGCTCCGTGAGAGCATAATCTCATTCTTCTTTTTCACTGCTATATCCCCAGGCCTATAACAATGCTGGCACCTAGTAGGTGCTCAATCAAGAACAGTGAGTAAATGCAAAGCCCAGCCTAGTCCACTATACGCTATGCTGCCTTTAGCAAGCCCTCCTCTTTGCCCCAATTCTAAGCCTCAGTCTTCCGATCCATAAAATGAGGAGGCTGGACATGGTCTTCTCTAAAACCCCTTTCAGACTTGACATTCTAGAAGTCTATGAAGTTGGTAACTCTGTAGGGCAGAGTGGAAGTGGGTTGAGCACTGACAGAGCAATTATTTTCTCATCTGAAAAGCAGCCTGGATACTGAAAACAGTGTTGAGCTTAAAGTCAGAAAAGCTGTCCTATATCCCCAGATCTGTGTCATACAAGCTGCCTCTTGGGTGAGTCACCTCACCTTGCTGACTCTTAGTTTTCTCATTTGTAAAATGAGGCTACAATGCCACCTTGCAGGGCTTGCATGATGCACACATAAGTCGATGAACATAAAGCACCTGGCACATGGTAGGCACCTGGCACCCAATGAGTCAAAGCCAGCTGCACTTGTGTCTTTCCTGTTGGCTCAATTCCCCCAAATACTCCTCGGATTACATCCCAGCCATTTTTATTTTGAGCTAAAGGAAGCGAACTATCATGTGGCACCACCGAAATTAGAATGAGAAAGAAGCCAACTGGCATGGGTTGCCTATGTTTAAGTATTATTTCAAACACGGAAATATCACAGCCACCACGTGGGGTATTCTCTCCAGTGCAGAGGTAAGGGGATTGAGGCTTAACGAGGTTAAATAACGACCTTAAGATCACTCAGCTGGGGAATGACCACAGTGGGGTTTGAGCCTGTGCTGAGTGTTAAGCCTCTGTTCCCTGGTTCCAGACTCACCCTTCTATACTCTGCTTTGTGGCACTGGGGATGAGACGCTGAAGTGGCAGTTCTACTTTGCTAGCTGGTTTTCTGAAAACAGGGGGCACTTTCAGAAAGGCAGGAAGACTTGTGGGTGGTGGCATCAGCCTGGTGGTGGTTTTCCACCCCCGGTATTGTTTCCAGCTGTTTTCCTTAGCACATTAGCGTCTTCTGCAGACGCTCAAGTTCCGGCTCCGTAGGGCCCCTTTTCCAAGCTTCTGGTTTCTGCTAACTCCAGGTTCTTACCTTTGCTTCCTCAGCTCTAGGGTTGGCGTTTTTTTTTTTTTTTTTTTTTTTTCCTGCAGGTACCATCCCTGTGATCTCAGCTCTTCCCTTTTACTTCTCCAATCCTCCAGTGCACTATATGAAATTCTTTCTGTTACTATAACTAGTCTAGTTTTTGTTTTTCTATCTGGACCCTTAGGTCTGCTTGTTTACTATGTGCTTCCTACACTTTTGCCACTTTGGACGCAGTTCCTGGCTGTTCGAGGGAAGCAGCTGGTGAGTCATGCAGACACTGTCAGCTGGCTTAATTGGCACCAGTGCTTCCCCATCATGAAGATGGACTCCCTGTGGAGGCAACAGCTGCCCTGCAGAGGTGGAGGTGGGGGAAGGTACCTTCCTGCTGGGGTCCCTCGGGGAGACAGATGGGCATCACGAAGGTGTTCAGCACTGGGCTCTCCAACAGCTCCACCAGAGCCACGTCATTCTCGAATGTGTTGGGGACATAGTGGGGATGGAGAGTGATGTGTTTGACCCTGAGATGCTGTTCGTTTTCATCTGACCGGAGCCTCCAATGCTTGCCTGGGCAAGAAGAAGTCATATGAGGCATGGGGGCAATGGAGGATAAGGTCACACCTTGTTCCCTGTCAGCCCCCACCCCAGCCCCGTCCAGCCCATGCTTCCAGCCTTAGCCCTTTCACTGCCTTCATCCACCTTTCCCCAACATCCCACATCCCACCCTGTTGGTCATTCTCCACATACTCTCATGGGTTCCCACGTCTCTTCATGAGCTGATGCTATTGCCTTGTAATGCTTGTTCTTTTTTTTTTTTTTTTTTTCTCCCGAGACAGACTTTCGCTGTTGTTACCCGGGCTGGAGTGCAATGGCGCGATCTCGGCTCACCGCAACCTCCGCCTCCTGGGTTCAGGCAATTCTCCTGCCTCAGCCTCCTGAGTAGCTGGGATTACAGGCACACGTCACCATGCCCAGCTAATTTTTTGTATTTTTAGTACAGACGGGGTTTCACCATGTTGACCAGGATGGTCTCGATCTCTTGACCTCGTGATCCACCCGCCTTGGCCTCCCAAAGTGCTGGGAATACAAGCGTGAGCCACCGTGCCCGGCCTGTAATGCCTGTTCTTATGACGGCTGCCACATGTTCAATCTGTATCATCACCTTCAGTGCCTGGGTCAGACATTACCTCCTTCCTGTAGCCTCTCAGACTCTTCAGTTAGAAGTCTTTCCCCTCTGAATTCCCATGGCAATTTATCTGTTCTTCTTCTACAAAACTTACTGCTTCCTACTTTCCGTTAGAGGTTTCTGTGCTCATATCTCATTCTTTTATTAGACTGTAAGCTCCCTGTGGGCAGAAACTAGGTCTTGATTACACTGTGTCCTTAGATCCTGGCACAGTATCAGTAGGTAAATATGTGTGGACCTGAATTGAATCAACTGATGGTCTGATTTTGTAAACAAGAGGGGAAGTCTGGATTGTCTATGTATGATCCATTTGAAACCACAAGTTCATGGAAACCTAAAGGGTCTTTGGATATTATCTAGACTGGACTCCTCATTTTATCATTGTGAAACTGAAGCATAGACTTCAATGCCTCGCTCATGTTCATATGACTGGAGAATCATATTTTGCACTTGGACTCAGGTTCCTGGACCTCCATCCCAGGTGTCCTGCCCTGACAAGTGAGGGAGCCAGTGAGTAAGCAGACACACCTGGGAAAGGGGCAGGAGGTCATCTCATTCTCAGAACCACAGCTGGCTTCGGGAGTCAGCTTGCCACTCACTCACCCAGAATGATTTTGAAGTCAGAAGGGCTGAGCAAGTCTGAGGCATGTAGGGTGGGATCTTCTGGATCGAGTGACTGGTGGAGGCAGTGTGCCGCGGTCACAATCCAGCTGGACCCTGGAGAACAGAACACGCGTACCATTGTCCCACACTGCTCGGTCTTGCCTCCCTCCGCCTCGAGCTGAGGATCTTCAAGCTACTCCAGGGAACACCTCATGACCCTACAAGTGGCCGTACTTCTCACCATTGTATTTTATGGCCCCCGACTCAAACACTTCATATGGTCCTAATCTGGAGATGAGGAATTAACCCTGTGATTTTTACCTGCCTATTCCAACCCAGGCCAGGAATGAACATTGTAAACAGGACTTCAGGAATCCTTTAAGCCTATGGCATTGGTGACAGCCAGATGGCCCAAAGTGGGTGCACAAAAAGCCTGTGGTCACTGGCTGCCTTCTCAAGTCTTGCTTCTCAAAGTGTGGTCCCTGGATAAGCAACATCAGCATCACCTGGAAGCTTCTTAGAAATGAAGACTCTTAGGCTGGACCCACCTCAGATCCACTGAATCAGAATTTTCATTTTAACAAGAGTTCCCACTAATTTGTATACACATTAAAGTTTAAAATTCACTAATCAAAAACTAGCTACACTGGCTGCACATTAGAATTATCTGGAGAATGAAAAAAGAGTAAATCAGGGTCTGGACATATATCTAGACCATTTATGTCATGGGATTGGAGCCCTGGCAGAGATAATATTTTAAACACTTCCTTAGGTTAATTCTACTGAGGCCAGGGTTGAGAACCACTGCTCTGATCTAGACTTTTCATTTTATAGAGAGGAACCCTGAGGCCTGGAGAAAGCAGAGATGTCCAGAGTCACCCAGCAGGTTGGTTTCAGGGTCAGAGTCAGGGCCTGGGCCAGACCCCAGGGCTCTCGATAGTCAGCCTTGTGCATTTCCTGTGTCTCAGCTGGCATCTTCCTCTGGATGGGCAGGCATCTGACCCTGGTTTAATGCAGGATCAGAATTCCATTCACCCCTCAGGTGGAGCAGATGACAAGCCCATAAGTAGCTGAGCCCAGAGACATACTCAGGATGAGCCAAGCAGAAAGAAAAGTTCTAGAACATGGGTGTTGGGGAGGCTGAGTTTCAGGTCGAAGTTCAGGGTGAGGGCAGAAGTGCTTAGTCCCAGAGCAGTTTCCAGGCTCCACCTGGCCCTCTCAGGAGCAGCTGTGTGCTCCTGGCTCCCGGCCGGAGATCCACCTAGGCCACTCTTCTCTCCCCTGGGGCATTTTGATCCCTGTCTTTGTCCAGGACCAGATCTTCCAGGTGGATCAGGTGGGCTGAGGTACCCAGGTTAAGAGAGCCTGCCTTAGTGTGGGACTCTGGGCTATTTAGATGAACCCAGGGGTGAGCACTGTCCAGTTGGGCGACATAGCTTGGCCTGCCAGCTCTGCAGATTCCTCTACCCAGGCGTCAGTGTGGGCATGAAAAAGGTGCTTTTTCCTTCCTCTGTCCCTTGACTGCTTTCCTGTTTCTTCTGCCCGGTCCTATCCCTCCCTTGCTCTTTAAAACTGAATGACAGGAGGGGGACAGAAATGATAGATCAAGATTGCTGCGGGGGTGTGAAGTGTGGGGGAATTCCAGCTTGGCTGAGGGTAGAGAAGTGAACGCTAAACATCTTTCAAACACAAGTCATAGAGAATAAACACACAATGAATAACAATACATGGTGGCCATTAGCGGACTCAAAAATTCAAGGTTTAAGGAAACAAATTCACTCTTAAAATTGGGTGCACACAATCCATCTCTCTTAGTTGCCTTCCAGCAACACTGGAGCTACCTGGTAAAGCAGAACCTTCGCTCCCTCTGCCCTCGCCGGCAGCTCTTCCTCCACACCACCCAGCTTCTCTCTGACTTCCTTCCAGCTCCCTCCCTCCCTGGCTTCTTCTCTCCTGGGTATCATATGCCTGCCAGTCTCTCTTCCTCTTGTTGTGTTGCTCCTTTTTGTTTTTCTCTTTTCTCTCTTTCATCCTCTGTCTTATTTTCCGGGTCTCTCTCATGTTCTCTGTCCCTTTCTGTCCTCTCCATTGCTGCTTTCCAATTCTGCTCCTCTGCCTCCCGTCCCCTCTCTCCCTTGGTCCTCTCCCCGACTCTGCTCCCACTGCACTGCCCTCAGCCCTGCCTGGCCCTTTAACACCTTCTCTCACTCTTTTCCTCTCTGGGGGGACTCCTTTGAGTGAGAGCATTCATTTTGGGGCCTGTGAGGATGTGAGGATAAATTCCTTGCAGAGTAGGGTTTTTATATAGCCCTGGTGCTTTCGGCTGCAGTGCTAGCCCGGGCCGGGTGCCTCTCCAAGGGGATCCCTGCCCCGGAGCTGTCCACCCTGGTTGGATCTGGAGGAGGGTGAGGCTGAGTGAGAGGTTTGCCCAGCAGCCCGGGAGCTGCCCATGCAGAGGTGGACCAAGGTGGCCAAGAAGGTCAAGCCAGGCCTTCTTCCTTGGTGGTGAGATCCGATGCAGAAGTGACCTAGATAGCCCAGAGGGCTATTCAGTTTTCTTTTGCTATCAGAACTGGAACAGACCTTAGATTGCCTGGACCAAACTGTGGCAGAGAGAACCATCAGCTGCTCCTTTCTTACTCTTGCTCCCACTCCCTCCCACATTCCCTTGCAAAGGTGACAGTCCTATTTCCCTGTTTTTGAATCTGCCTCCTTATTTCCATCCCTCATGCCCTGTTCTTATTCTGAGGCTCTGCCTTCTTTTCCCACTAATGCAATGGACACCTCACTGATCTTCTGGCCTCCAGTTTCGCCCTCCATTTTATCAATTCTGCCTCCGGAGAGAACTTTCTGGAACATACTTATCAACCTAGAGCCCTGTTCAAGATAAGTTAGAAATTTCTAAGCACGGCATTGAAGACCTTTGTAAATCGACCTTCCCTGATCCCCAAGGGTGAGTTTCCTGGCTCTCCCTGACCTCACAGCCCTGGGATGCCTTGCCTTTGACCCCTGTGCACTGTTACTCATGGTTGAGAGGCTCCCTGGCACTATTCTTCCCAGTGCCAGAGGCAGACCAGGATCCAGTCTAGTCAAGAACTCTTTCTACCACAATGCGCTTCTGTGCCCTGACGCTGGTGTGCAGTGATTCTCAATGAAGGAAACTTGGCGAGTCTCCAAGGAGGGGGTTCGGTTCCTTAGCTCTACCCCTTCCACCTTCTCCTTACCTAGAAGGGAGCCCCCACAGAAGGGCTGCCCATTCAGGTGTGACAGCATGGCAATCCAAGGAGTGGTGCCCTTCTGGGCTGGGCGTCCATTGAAGATCCTGGCCAGCAGCTTCCTGGAGACCTTGGGGAGCCCACACACTGCATCCAAGGGAGGGAGGACAGGTCAGACTCTAGGCTCCTTCTTTCCCACTGCGAGAACTCCCAGCTTATCATCCTGTTAGGAACATCTATTATTTTGCTCCACCAACAAAATTGACCTTCCTGATAATAGCATCCCAATCTTTCTTTGGAATCTACACTTTCCCCATTCTTAGTCTATGCGGCTGGAGTTGGATTGACCTCATCTCTGGTTTCAGGGATAGGCATGTGACTGATCAAAGCCATGCACTTCCTGGTCACAGCACTTGCCCAGAGATTGGTTATGTGACCTTGGTTGGGCCAATGAAAGCCTGACTTGAGAATTTTTCTAAACATATTAGAGAAGAGGAAGTCAATCCCTGCTGGAGCTGCCAAGTTATTAACCATAAGCCCAGATCTGCCAGCAATCATTAAGAGTCTGCTGAGAATGGTGGAGACAAGCGGAGCTGAAAGTTGAAGGGTGAAGAGAGAGTGAGGGCATCTCAGTGATGTGTGCCTATAAATGACCTCTTTTCTTCACCTTAAGTTGCTTATGTTGGGTTTATGTCATTTACAAATGAAAGAGTTCCAACTAATAACTAATCATTCATTATGCCCTGGCCACAGGAATCTCGTCTCCTCAGAGAAGCCCTTCCTCAGGGCCTTGTGGGTTGAAGATCCCCACCACAGGGTCTGCCTGTTCCATCCCATTTTCCGCTAGCTTCGATCCACAGAAATGCTCCCACACTTTACAAGTGAATAGCCCTTGCAGACCATCTAGTCCAGGTGTCCCCAAACTGCGGCCCGCAGGCCGCAAGCGACCCCCTGAGGCCATTTATCCGGCCCCCCGCCGCACTTCAGGAAGGGGCACCTCTTTCATTGGTGGTCAGTGAGAGGAGCACAGTATGTGGCGGCCCTCCGATGGTCTGAGGGACAGTGAACTGGCCCCCTGTGTAAAAAGTTTGGGGATGCCTGATCTAGTCTATCGCTTTCATCATTCAGCTAAAGAAACTGAGGCCTGGAGAAGGAAATTGACTTGCCATGAGTTAGTGGCATGAGTATAATTCTAGGACTCCTGACTCCCAACTCTGGGCTTTTCTTTCTCTGGCCAGCTCCCCAAAGTCTTAGCTATGTGGCTTCCCAGAACACTCCTAACCCAAGCCTCTGGATCCAGGCAGTCATCTGCTACCTTTTTAGCTGTCACCAGGCTGAAGAAAATCACAGATAAATGCTCTGCAAACTTGATGCATCTTCAGCATCTCCCAGCATCATTCTACATGCCCACAGCCAGCTTCCCCAAGCTAATGCCCTGCCCCCATTCCAACAGATGCTCAGAGCCCACTGAGTGGGAACTCCTTGAGTGGGAAACCACTGAGTGGGAAACATCCTCCTCACCATCTTTTCCTCCTGTAAACTTTGTTGTCTTTAGGACAAATGTTTCTCTCTGGATCTCTTAACTTTTGAACTCTTGGAGACCTGGCTTTGGTGATTCTCATCCCTCTCCTGTATTTTTCATCTCTTGTCGTTCTATGCCTTCAAAACAGAGTCAAGACTTTTCGTCCTAAAAATTAGCCTCCATTTCCCTGTCTGTCCTTCATTCTACAGTCTCTCATTCTCCTCCCTTCTATAGTAAAGCTTCTGAGAAAAGGAGTTGACACTCCTTTCCCATATTCTTCCCCCTCCTTTCGAGCTGGATTCAGAAGAAGAAAGTGACATGTACTGCACAAACTTGGAAATAGGCAACCATTTGAATATTTAACAGCCTACAAATAGTAGATGGAAATAAAATGGCTTTGAGACCATAAATGGAACTTCAACAGTGATATCTACATACCGAGTAGGATACTATTTTTCGAATCTTACCAGATACATTTTTCATCCCTAGGAATTCTCTGTGCACTGTGGCTCCCAAGCCATTGAAGCTGAAGCAGTCATTGTTTTAAAGCAAAGGCTGGATATGGCTTTGACTTGTAAGAGCAAAGCAGAAACCAAAGTCCGGAAAGACAGACTTTCATTTTGAAGAGTCAGGCTTTAAAGTAAGAATTAAAAAATTGTAGGTTTCAAGGAGCCAAAACATGGAGAACTGAACATATAATTTTTACCATACGGCTTAGAGAAGATGCAAAGACAGTTTCCTACCTCCGAGAAAAGAGCTAAAAGCCCATCCTTGTAATCCCAGCACTTTGGGAGGCCGAGGCGGGTGGATCACGAGGTCAAGAGATCGAGACCATCCTGGTCAACATGGTGAAACTCCGTCTCTACTAATGGTGCAAAAAATTAGCTGAGCATGGTGGCGCGTGCCTGTAATCCCAGCTACTCCGGAGGCTGAGGCAGGAGAATTGTCTGAACCCAGGAGGCGGAGGTTGCGGTGAGCCGAGATCGCGCCATTGCACTCCAGCCTGGGTAACAAGAGCGAAACTCCGTCTCAAAACGAAAAAAAAAAAAAAAAAAAAAAAAAAAAAGCCCATCCTGGGAGACTGGAAAGGCTGGAGAGAGGGACGAAGGAGTACAGAGAGAGGACACAGAGACAACAAAGGAAGAGAGAAGTCATAGAGACTTTAAACTTAGAGGCCTGCTGCCTGCACATTCCCTCAGAGATGATGATGGAGACTTGGCTCCTGTCCTGGGAAACTTCCATCCTGGAGTCCTTCACTTGGATTCTTAGCAGCTCTGGATGCTGTTGACCACTTCCTTCCTCTTTACAACCCCTTCTCTTGGCTTCTGAAGCCCTTTTCTTCCTGTGTTTCTGATCCCCTCCTTTTTTTTTTTTTTTCTTTTTTGATTTCTTTCTTTCTTGGGGCCTATCTTTTCTTAATGTCTTCCATGATGCTGGTGTTCACTCATTTGGCTCCAGGGGTGGGTCTCCTTTTCTTATCTGTAAATTTCCCATAGATGATGCCCTCTACCTCTATGCCATCATACTACCCGTGTGCTGATGAACTTCAAATCAGTGTCTTTAAATCTGCCCTGTCCTCTGAAACTCACCATTCTTTACTGCCAACTTACAGTTCCAGCTGGATTGCTCATAAACTCTTCCGACACAGCAGAACCAAGCCCATGTATCCACCCTTCACCAACCCTCTCCCCTTTGTTATTCCAGATGTCTGCTAAGGTCTGAACCAATCACACCCTTGTTGCCTCCCTTTTCTTCAACCCCGTGTTCAGTCAGTCATTAAGCTGCTGGTAAATCCCCAGGAGAAGGAAAGTGATGTGTCTCTCTCACTCAGTATCACAAAGTGCTCTCTATGCAACCTTGTGATGCCTCAGTACATCAGTATGTCACAACATAAAGTCCAAGTATCTAAAGAAAAACAAAAATTGGAAATGTCGTGAGACACGACAGTTCTTCAAACTGTAAAGTGCAAAGCATAATTTGGGAATAGACTCTTTTTCCATTCTCAATAGTGTAAGAAGTGTGGCATTTTGTTATGATACAAACACAAAACAAAGGCAAACCATGAGTTCATCCCATGGTGAGACTTCACTATCATGTGCCACTCATGCTTGAACTTCTCAAGAGACGCCTATAGGCCAAGCCCTGCTGAATGTGCCACTCGAATAGATTTACAGTGCCCCTCCTCCTGTCTGCACGGTCACAGCTCTACAGCTGCTGGGTCTGCACCATCTCTCATCAGGACAGCTGCAGTAGCTGCGTGGCTGCTTTCCTAGCTCAGCCCTTTCCTGTCCACTGCCACACCATGCTGCCCACCCTCAGACCTGCTGAATTCCAATTTTCCAGTGGGTGAGACCCAGCAATCTGCATTTTTCACCAGCACCCCTGGTGATTCTCATATACCCCAAGCTTAAAGAATCACTCATTTCAGGACAGTCCACCTAGAGTACATCTTTTAAAACTCTTCCCACTTAATGCCCATTGCTCTCACTTTAACCATGACCAGATTTCACGCTCTGACACCTTTTTCCACTCTGCCCCTTCCCTCTCCTCTCCTGCGCATCCTTTGAAGCCTCTGCAAAGCTATTCTAAGCCCACTCCCAGCTGTATGAAATCACCCCTTCTTTAAGTTCCCCTAATACTTAAATCTCTGTTCCTTTTACATTTAACTCCTCTGCCTACGTAAGACCTATATGCACATCAGCTTGTCTTGTATGCCAGTTTCAACCCTTTGAAGGCAAGGAATTAAATGGCAGGCACTTAAATTAAGAATTAAGCAGACTCTGAGAAGGAGACACATCAATAACCAAATCCTTTCCTCATTACCTCTTGGATAATATCCAGATACCAAAAGTTGTACTTTTTCTGCAATAAGGGAGATTTTGGTTTGATGAAGGAGCCAGTTTCTTTTCAAAAAGTCAAAACAGATGAACACACTTTCCGCAACAAGAACAAAACCTATAAATCAAGGCTGTTGGTTATCCACGAGAGTTTATTTCCACTTTAGATGGCTGCTGGGAGCAACAATGCAGAAGCCCTTTAGAAAGTGGTCAAGCATGTGATATAAAAAATACAAAATACAACATCCTGTACATGTGCCATTCATAGACACAGGAGTGTGCTTTGATGAACCAGTTGGAGAAGTGGATACTTCTCAGTCATTCTCTCTCAGGGGCTTCTCCGGCTGCCTTGCTCTGATGGAGATTTCCAGGAGAGAGCTTCAGGGAGACGGAGAACAATCAGTCTTGTGAGGGCCAGAGAGGCTGCTGGCAGGCAGCCAGGGAAGCTCTGAGTGCTCTGGCTAGAAGGACCCTGCGGGGGACCTTATGCCCTCCTGTTGTTGATGGAGAACCAGAGACTCAGAGAAGGAAAATGATTTGACGAAGGTTATACAGCCAGCTGTGGGCAGAGCTGGGACTAGAACCCAGGACGCTTGGCTCTTTTCACTGCCTGTCATGGGTGAGTCTCTGCTTCTCTTGACTCTGGAAAATGAAGGAGTGGATCCCTCTGAATGTCCTGCGGGGTGGATTCTTTGTTCAACTCATGCCCCAGGGATGTCAGGCAGTCTGGCAGGATTTGGGTGACTCCTAATGTGCCAACGCCACCCTTTCTTCCATTTTCTTGCCCAAAAGCACAGCAGGACACAGCGTGGGTCTTTTCCTTGGCTCCAGGGAAGCCTGAGCACTTCTGAAATAGGACCTTCGGGTAATGAGCGAAGTCTCCACATGTGGGTCTGGGATTCGGGTAGCCTTTTAGAAACACATTTCAAGGCTGAAAGGTTGCTTTGTGCTTGTCTGGGGCAGCAGGTGTGGACACCCATGGTGTCAGCTGGTATTCCAGGGTACAAATGTGTTCTCAGTTGACAATGGGAATTTAAGGGCTTGGTGAGTCTCCCACTGCTATTCTGCTCCCACCAGTCACCAGAAACCTTTCCAGCTTTCTCCACGTCCTTTGAAATTCCTTTAATGGGGAACAAAAGCGTTAAGGCTCAGACTGCAAGGAGCTTTTGGGTGAGAACCCCCAGGGATGAGAGTGCTCCAAGGGACTACACTCAGAGAGAGGGGCTTCGCTGTGACCCTTCTCCTAAAACCTGAATGATCTTCTGGAGGAGGGACTAGGCCAAGGCCAGTTGCAGAGGGCAGAGCAGGAAAGTATACAGACTCAGAACTGTTCAATGTTAGAAATAATTTTCTAATAGTCAGGTCTAAGCTCAGTTATATCAAGAGTAGGACTGATGGGTTTGATAAGCGGTCAGGAGTGAATAAAGTCCACTGGGGTAAGCAGCATGGCCTGGGGAGGAGTGCTGGGATTGACGCGCAGAACCCTTGGTTGAGCTCCTGATTGTATTACTAGGGAGTGAGGCCGAGACAGGCGAAGAGAGCTGGACAAGCTCAGGAATGCAGGCCTCTTGCCTGGAGCCTTTTCCTTATACCACACGGCTGCCTCTCAGGGTCCCGGGGCTGTCTCGGTAGGAGGAGCCACTGCTAGGTCCGTGTGTTCCATTCCATTTGGCCTGATAAGCAATGTGGAGTGTGCTGTCATAAGTGCGCTGTAGCTTTGCTCAGCCCGGAGCAGGGGAGGCAGGCCCCGAGGAAGTAAGTCAGCTCACCGCTCCACTTGGGGCTCCACCCGGGGCTCCCTGATGCTTTGTGGTGAACCTATCTGTTCCCACACCCAATCCACATAGTTGGAGACCTTCGTGTAGACTCCATAGACCTGCTTGCTGCCACATTCTTCAGGTCCCCCCCAGGACACCAGGCCCTGTACCACCCAGCGCTGGCTCAAGTCATCAAGGATGACAAAGGCCCCGCCACTATCTCCAAGGCACGTGTCTTTGCCGCCCTCGTAGTAGCCGGCGCAGAACATGTTCTCCGTGACGCTGTAGTTGCCTGAGCGGGACTCATAGCTGCTTTTGCACTCAGCGTGTGGCACCACGGGTAACTTGACATACTGCAGGACATCCGACAAGGTCCGCGTGCCGCTGCTGATGATCTCATCCACGGTCACATTGGGATTGGAGATGCCCCAGCCGGCCACCAGGCCCAGCACGTGGGGGGCCGGGCCTTCGGGCTCAAGCCTCGGCAGGCAGATAGGCATGATGTGGGGTCCCAAGGGCACCGGCTCCTGCAGCTGCACCAGAGCTATATCATGGTTGTAGTTTTGGATATTGAAGTCTGGGTGGAGCACCATTCGGGCGGCTGAGCTGTTGATCGCCCCTGACCTGTTCCGCACGTCATGCAAGCCCAGGTAGACGGTGACGTGCTCCTTGGACACTGGTATCACCGTGTTGTCTCGACGCTGGGAGCGCAGCACGTGAGCTGCTGTGACAACCCAGGACTCAGACAGCAGGGCCCCACTCCCAAACCACTTGTCGTTCGGCACCCTGGAAGTGTCCTCCACCACTATCAGGGCCTGCCACGGGAAGAGGCCGGGCTCAGCATTTCGGCCCCCAATGATCCTCTTGACCAGGCTTGGCAGAGAGCGCGAGGGCTGACCACACTCTGTAAGGAGAAAGAGGGAGCAGGGACAAGAGACAGAGACTGGTCAGGTCAGCCACATGACAGGAGCCACAAAGAGAAAGTCACATCTCACCCACTATAGATTACGCCACCATGGGACCCTAACCTGCCTGGGTCATGCTAGCCTGGGAGAGCTCTACTCAGGGTCATTTGAGGTCTAGGTCTCTCTAGGCTGGCCCATCTCTAGTCTGGCTCTTCTGTAGCTGGGGCCCTCTCTGGACTGAACCACGCTGGGCTTGGGGTTTCTGTATCCCGAACCATCTCTGGCTAAGACCACTTGTGACCCGGACCATCTATACCATCTGTTCCTAGCAGTGGTCACTTCTCCCCTTCCAGCTCTAGAAAGGCAGGTCCTATTTCAGAAGTGCTCATGCTATGGGAACCTAGAGAATTTCTGAAATGTTTTTCTCTATGGGGACAGAGAGCTGGAAGGAACCTAAAAAACCAACTAGCAGGTCACAGCAAACACTAGGCTGGGAACAAAGACGCTGGAAGCCTTGACCCGGCTTTCCCATTTCCCACGTGACTCTGAGTCAGTGAATTTCCATCTCTGGATTTCAATTTTTGATCTGTCAAATAAGGCATTTGGTCACAATGATCTCCATGGATCCTTCAAATTCCAGTAATCTTTTAATTTTCATTTTATTTGCCTTGACCATCACCATTTTCTAGGTGAGTAAACCTCCCCAGAGTTTAAGTGACTAGTCCAAAGGGATATGACTCTCAAGTCAGACAGCAGGGGCTTAACTATATTCTGAGTCTTGTATCCCACCCTGACTCAATAGCTATTAAAACCATGGACATAGGCTCTCAAGACTTTTCTTCTCTGTCCTTAAAGGATCTTGCTATAAATTGATGTCCATGCATTAAGGCCCAGGGCATCCAGGGCTGGGGAAAGGTGGCATAATCTATAAGCAATGATGCATGGGCCATGCTCTGGGCCACCCATCATTGCACCCAGGAGCTGCGTAGTACCTTTAGGGGAAGGAGAAAGATCTCAGAAACTTCATTCCACTGAGTTGCACCCTGAGCGTGCCATGTACCACCAGCCTCCTGCAGCCAAATGCTTCTGGCCCATGAGCAGAAGGTCTTCGACACCAGGCCAGCACTGGCTAAGAACATTCTTGCATGGCCTTTCCCAAGCAGGGTGCTTGGGTCTGGGAGGCAGACCTGCTGTGAGTGTGGCCTCCTCCTGGTTGCAAATGGCCAGGCTACACTCCTTGGCCTGGACGCTTTCAACAATCCTTTGGAGACCGTGGAACATTGAGTTTTCTTGGCAACTTTGGGAGAGCAGGCTTTTAGCAACCTAATGCTTTTCAGATGCTCTTCTTCCTGAGGCCAAATGCTGCTTGCGAGATCCTGGGCACCCTGCCATTCACCCCAGGCTGGATGTGAACAGGTTTTTGTAACTCTCTGTGGCCTGGCCTTTCAAAGTTGAGGGTCAGCCTTTCAATTACAAGTAGCAAGCTGCAAGGCAACATCTCAATGCAGTTCTGTGACTGGTCCTACATACATCTAGTGCTTCAAGGCCCTCATCCAGTAAGGGACACATCTGTGGTTGGTCCGTGGCCACAACAAAGTCAGCACTAAATGGTACCTTTCTCCAAGAAAAGTGCCAGTGGCACACTGCAGGTCATGCATCAGATCTGGAGAAACCTTGAACAGCTAAGTTTTCTTTTTTTTTTTTTTTTTTTTTTTTTTGAGATGGAGTCTCGCTTTGTCACCCAGGCTGGAGTGCAGTGGCATGATCTTGGCTCACTGCAACCTCCACCTCCTGTGTTTAAGCAATTCTCCCACCTCAGCCTACTGAGTAGCTGGGATTACAGGCACACACCACTATGCCCAGCTAATTTTTGTATTTTTAGTAGAGACAGGGTTTCACCATGTTGGTCAGGATGGTCTCGAACTCCTGACCTCATGATCTGCCTGCCTCTGCCTCCCACAGTGCTGGGATTACAGGCATGAGCCACTACACCAGGCTGAGAACAGCTAATTTACAGATGGAAATGTGGAAGTTGAGAAAAGGCAAGTGACTTACTCAAAGTTGTTAGTGGGAAAGCGAGAACTAGAACTGGTTTCTCCTGAGTCTGGCTTCATAGCTCCACTGAAATCTGTCTTTCTCCTGGATGTGTTCTTGTCCTTTTAAGAGGTTGAATGATGCAACAAGCTCTTGGGAGAGCTCACTGAGATGGGGTCATTCTTATTGGTTGCTGCTATTCCCACCCAGTCTTTCCTGCGACAAAGGAATCTTCTTGAAATGTTATAGCCTTGGTTATGCTGAAGCCAGATTTGGGTTCTAGAGGATAGTGGCTCCTGAGGGAAGGTCTTTTAAACAAAAATGTGATACTCTAGGATTCAAGGTTCCTGAGGATGGCATAAAACACGATCACGGTAAAATAATGGCTTGGCATTGCTTATGTTGCCATCAAAAGTATTGAGTTCACCTTTCAGCTCTGCCTCTAACTTTCTACAAGTATCCTTGTGCAAATCACTACACTATTCTGATACTTAGTTTTCTCATTTATAAAATAAGGGGGCAAGTAATATTTGCTTAGCAGGCCTCCTAAAATGGCGGGCCTTATGACAATAGATGACATGGCTTTCTCCATCCTGGCCTGCATTCTTGTTTAATCACAAATGTTTTACGAGAAGAGAATTTAGAAATTTCTGGCCTGGTCCAATGATACACCATGGTTCTGCTCAACAATGGGTGTTAAAAGAATTTCATGACTCATTGTATCCAAGATGCTTTGGACAAACACAGAGGATGACGACCTTTAAGAGTCATGGACTATCATAGGTCTCTTGGTCCTGATGCTTTACTTCTGAGGCATGGGATCCCAGACCCAGAGATGTGAAATTACTTATCAAAGATCACAGTTAGGAAATGGCAGCATCAGGATTAGTACCGAGGGCCCCGACTCCTTGCGCGGTGCTTTGTCCCCTTCCAAAGGTTGCGACATGAATTTCCAGCATGCAGCCTATCCCTAGCTTTCTTTGGCTCACATAGTATTTTAGCAAAAATGGGCCATGGATTAATAATCCATGCCCAGATCTTTGGTTTGCTGTAGCTCCACCATTCCTCTCTTCTCTGAGGCTTCACTGCCCGGAGCCCGTGTGTGTGCTTCTGGGCAAGCCTAATTTAGGTAAGTGGGATCAGCAGAGTGGGTGGGATGAACATTCCCTTATGCCACTTCCTCATAAGTTTTTCAAAGAAATGAAGACCTCTTATGTGAAGCCTTCCTAGTCAGTTCTTACCCCTCCAGTCATAGACAACCAGGCATTGTTACTTTCTTCTTCTCTGGGGTCCCATAGCACCTGTGATGGTCAAAACCTGACTCCCAAATGCTAACATGTTCTTCACTTCTTAAGGATGAATGGTAGACAACGCCTTAGCCTTTCCATTTTAATGTCTAGTCTGACATCTAGAAGCCTACTGATATGGTTTGGCTATGTCCCAAACTGGCTATGTCTTATTTCTCTCTTGCCTGCCACCACGTAAGATGTGCCTTCTGCCTTCTGCCATGATTGTGAGGCCTCCCCAGCCATGTGGAACTGTGAGTCCATTAAACCCTTTTTCTGTATAAATTACCCAGTCTTGGATATGTCTTTATCAGCAGTGTGAGAACAGACTAATATACCTACTGAGTGAACATGGAAGGTTACTGAAATGTGCCATTAATACAATAATACACTATGTCAGTTTACCCAACACTCTCATTCAGTAAAATACAAATATTTCCCAGTGCTTAACCATGTTGCAGATTTCCTGCTGTTTGTGCAAACATGTAGATGGAATTAGACAGGACACTTAATTTTCAGTATTCCTCAATGCTGTTGAGTGACTGTATCATTAAATGACTGCCATTCTTGCTTTTTTTTTAAAAGTATAAATTATTATAAGTATTAAATTTAATTTTTTGTGGATTATTTGTTTAACCCTAGATAGAGTGTACATTTTGGGGCTGTGCTTTTCTAGGTTGGCTTGAGTAGTTACACAGTGTGATTGCAATGCAAATTATCCATACCATTTATTTATTGAGACGGAGTCTTGCTCTGTCACCCAGACTGGAGTGCAATGGTGCAATCTCGGCTCACTGCAGCCTCCGCCTCCTGGGTTCAAGCGATTCTCCTGTTTCAGCCTCCCAAGTAGCTGGGATTACAAGCATGTGCCACCACGCCTGGCTAATTTTTGTATTTTTAGTAGAGATGGGGTTTCACCATGTTGACCAGTCTGGTCTCTAACTCCTGACCTCAGATGATCCACCCGCCTTGGCCTCCCAAAGTTTTGGGATTACAGGCGTGAGTCACCATGCCCAGCCCATACTTTTAATGCTAAAGCAAATGTCCCCCAAATCTGTATGCACAGTGACACTTCCTGTTACCACAAAATTCTCTTTCCATTTTAAAGTGGGGTTAGTAAGTAAACCACGGGAAAGGCAGCAATCAGAAAGGCTTGACCACATTGCTGTTTGGAAGAAAGAATTTCTCACTCTGTCCTGTTGTGATGTTGTTTGTCTTATCATCTCCTTGATAGCGTGGTGACAGCTTGAGGACAGGGTGCCCACTTTTTAAATTTCCCTCGCATGACAGCAGGCACACACACAAACTGTGTTATATGAAAAAGCTGGTGGCAAGGGCGTAGAGAGAGGACAGGACGGCTCTTGGAGTGATGGAGGAGGCAGAATATACAGGCTGGTTTGAGAAGGTGTGAAGCAGGGCTTCTCTGACTTTTCACCTTTTGAAGACATCTCTTAAAAAGCAACCAAAGCATCACCTCCCCTTTCCCCCATCTCCCTATTAGCAGCCAGAAAATCTGGGGCCCTAGGACCTTGATGGAAAACCTTGAGGCAAAGGATTTGGAGAGTGAGGTACCTGGAAGGCAGGTGGGCAGGCTTCTCCCCAGCACTTTGTTCATCCAGACTCCATGGGCAGAACAGGTGTATACACCTGGATTAGCGAAAGAGGTTAGGAGAAGAGAGAGAAAATGGTTGATTTGTAGCTCATGGAAAATGGATCTGGGTACTTAATTTCTCTAACGTGAGTTATTACAAAAGTCTTCCAAATGGTCATGTAGGCTCAGATATGATTTCCTGAGCCTAGATGTACTACAAATAATGAGGAACAAAGTGGAAGGCTGTGGCAGGTAGTCTCTGGGATATAATCCTCCAAAGAGACCAACAGACCTCCAAATAGCCTTCAAATACCCCTAGGGCTATCATCCTAGTCCCTCTATCAAACTCCTGTGTCACCCTCAAATATAAGCACCACACTCTTCAGCATGTGTTACCCTCAAATATAAGCACCACACTCTTCACACTCCAAAGCTCTGTCCAAAGCTCTGGGGAATCCCACTGCTGCCTGGCTGAGGGCTGCTCTCCTCCCCACCCCATGCTGCCCAGCCCCTGGCAGTCACCTCTCCCTCACTCATCACAAAGACCTGGGCTCACATGGCTCTCTGTTGGACAGATGCCCTTTGCTTTCTTCTCCATTTGACAGACTTTAATAAGCCACATTTGTGGCCACTGTCTCATTGGAGTCTCACAATAGCTCTGAGAGCTTCATCACTGTTCCCTCTTTTACAAATGAGGACTTGAGGCCAGTCACAGTGGCTCACACCTGTAATCCCAGCACTTTGGGAGGCCAAGGTGGGTAGATCACAAGGTCAGGAGTTCAAGACTAGCCTGGCCAACATGGCGAAACCCTGTCTCTACTAAAAATACCAAAATTAGCTGGGTGCGGTGGCAAGCACCTGTAATCTCAGCTACTTCGGAGGCTGAGGCAGGAGAATTGCTTGAACCCAGGAGGCAGAGGTTGCAGTGAGCTGAGATCATGTTACTGTACTCCAGCCTGGGTAACAGAATGAGACTCTGTCTCAAAAACAAAAACAAAGAGAACTTGGAGGCTTAGATGAGTCAGGAGAATGTTCTCAGTGCTCGCATGCCAGAGAGGCAGACCCGACGGGCCTTCCTTGCTCCCTGAGTTCCTTTTCTGCTAGGGACTATGAGTGTGTGTTGAGGGGGTGTTCGGCTGCCACAAGGCAGGGAAGAGGCGTTTTATGTCTCTAAGCACTTATCCTACCAGTTCCACCCAATCCCCCAGTGTGGCCGATGGACAGGTCATTGCTGGTTCTTCACGCTTTGGCCAATGTGCTGCTGCCCAGCCACTGGGGCAGCCAGGGGTCTCCCTGCCAGGTTGCATGGATGAGGCCTGGACAGAGACTGCAGTGGTTGTGCTTGAGCTATGGTCAGGGCATATGCTGGGCGACCTGGGGAGGCAGAGGATCTGCGTCTCACTCCCCAACCCTGCATGGACCCTGTCCTTCTCAGGGGAACAGGTTTTTGAAGGAAGAACCCCTACCTGCTGAATGGGTCTGGCCTGGTGAGATGTTGCCCTCACCCAGAAGCCAAGGCAGATACTGGGTGAAGCAGCAATACTGGCTATTTATTGGAAACCCCAGCTCAGCCTCAGACCACGTGAAGGAGTTTAACTTGGGAGATTCCAAGCTTCCTTTAGAGTCTCGTATCTTCCCTTAGTTGTGTGAATTTGTGATTCCTTCATGCTCCCACCAACAACTTATTAGTAAATCAGTGCTAGATTTAAAGTTAAAACAAAACAAAACAAAAAGCCTGGGTTTTGGTCTTGAGACTATTTCTGCCTCTCTATATGGACGCGGTAACACAAGCTCATGGAAAGTGAGAACCTGATGAGAAGATGCGTGAGTGACACATTTTGCCTTATCAGGTTCTACACGTGCATGAGCAGTGATCCCTTTCAGAGCTGTTTCAGCCCCCAGCCCAACTCTGAGGCCCCGAGAGTGTGAGATGGAAGCAGGATGGCTTCGCATGGAGGGCTTACCTGTGATATTGTTGAGCATCTTGTAATAGGGCTCCTGGCAGGAGTATTTGATCTCAGACTTGTATGTGGTGAGGTTGTTCCTTGTGGAGAAGGTGACCAGCCCGTGTTCCAGCTCTGCCGGGGCTCTACAGTCTACAACTGAGAGAGAAGAAGTGAGATCCCTCAACTGCTTTTTGCTCACCCTCTTTGGATGGATCCTCTTCTCTGAGGGATCAGTCTCATGCAAATGTACAGGTTGTGTACTGCACGCAATTCCAGAAAGCAAGATTATAATGCCTCTGAATGGTGCTCCTGGGATGTGCGGTGTACAACCCGTGAAGCTACCAGTGGTCCTGCTTTTGTGGTCTCTCCCATACATTGTGGTACTGCTATGTGGTCAACTCACCTGGCCGGTGATCATTTTGGGTAGGAGAAGGTCTACTGAGATTTAAGCAGACTCCGGTCTCTTCCCCACCAGGGCCCCTTTCTTTGACTTCTAGTTTCACTGGGCAATCCTCGCTGCCTCTTGTGCCCTAGCATGAAACCCTTGGCTTAGTGAGAAAATTCTAGTTGACATAAACCAAATAATCTTTTGTTCTTCTAGTCCCAACCACAGGCTGAGAGCAGCTAATGTGCTCGCATTAGAGTTTGGCACACACAAAAAACCCAAAAAACCCAGCTCCTGTATAAGTACACAGCCCCAACCTGCTGCCTCTCTACAGACAGCTTGCTTGGCCATGGAAGACAGAAGGCAGCATTAGAGGCAGATCAGCTTTCAGTCTTCCCCTGTTCATTCTCTGTAACTGTTGATGGCTGGGCGTTGGAGCTGGCTGAAGTCCTAGTACTGGACAGGACTGATGATTCCTGTTGCTCAGAGGTGGTTTTTGGGGAGCTTTCCAGTCCAGCTCAGTATTAGGGGAGTCATAGCTCTGATGGAGCCCAGTGTGAGTCAGCTGACAGTCGGACCCTTTTCACGGCCACATCAGAGGCTCTGGACTCAAATTTGTTAATCTTTTCATTCCTAAGGAAATCCTAATTGTAGATATAACAGCCAACTCCAGAGTTGAAGAATCATAGACGAATCACAGAATTTCACTGCTGGAAAGACACCCGAAGTAGGCAATCTAGAATGTCCTCTTTAATTTTATCTATGAGCCTGCAAAGGAGACTTGACTCGTGTAAGGTCACATAGCAAGTCACTGCCACAGCGCGAGAGCTAGATTTGACCTCAAATCCAGTGCTGTTTTAGTAAATGGAACTAATAGTGTCTAAGGGTCTGTTTTCCAGTTAAACGGCCTGTTCTAGATATTAGCTGGCTAATGGTGGACATCAATTGTCAGAATTTCCAGAGCCTTGGTAAAATTTCCAGAGTTCCGTGTCCTCCTGAATTTTACCTGGTCATTTTGGGAAATAGTGAGGGATAATTTGCCTCTGAGTGCTATTTAGACATTGTCATTTTAACTTTAGGACTCCAAATTCATCTCTTTTGGATTAGAGAGTCCATTCAAAACATAAATAATTTCAAGACCCTCCAAGTTGGAGGAAAAGATGAAGGAAGGGCATAAATATAGGTACTTTTTATCCACAAGGAAGGCAAGCCAAGACAATTGGTTTTGCTCTGGCCTCCAATCCAATCACGCTGGACAAATCATCTCCATTTGTTTTGATCATCCAAATGTAGAGACGCTCTTCTACTCTATGAGGTAACTGTGTGCAGCTCAACACTAGGATAATGAGGCAATCGTATTTGTTATTTAAGTACTATAAACAGTTTTCAATTTATTTTCTGCTAAAGCAGATTTTTCCTCTGTTTTTAGAAAATGCCGTCGACCTGGTACCTAAGTATTGGTATTACTCATCTCCCTTAACTTTGCTCCAGCAGTTCATCTTGTCAAAGTGGCCTCAGGACCTGACCACCTAGTTCAGGAATTTGAGGGTTGGCATTAGGGTGGCTAGATGGTGGGCCTTTGGGAGCCTGTTACGTGGCTGATGCTGGGGGACAGATATGGGTGGGGGACCTACTTTCCTGTCACTTTGGAGAAACAACTTTACCCACGGATACAGCTGGCCCTACAACTAGATAGGGGGTGATAAACAGTGGCGCATGGAGGGGGTTGTGCCAGTGTGGAGGGCTGCACTTTCTTCCCAAGTCCACAGTGGCAGGGAGAAAGCCTTGTCTCTCCGGGACCTGGAAGTGACTTCCCCTTGAGCAGCTCTGTCTGGCAAAATCAGGACATACTAGATCCTGCTTCCTCCTGCTCTTTGCTTTAGAAAGGGTTCTATCCTTTTCTCTAAAGTTCTCTCTGGCCAGTTCCACACTCCAGAATCAAAAGACCCTTCTCTTTCCCCTGGCCTTGGCGGTACCACCCGACACCCCATCTCCATGGTAAGTACTTGTTGAGACTTATTTTCCTCCAGACACACCTTTCTTGACCTGCAGTTCCAAGTGTGACATGCTGTCCTGGGGGGCTTCCTAGAGAATGATGCACAGGCAGCTAACCCTGGCACTCAGGCCTGGGGGATTGGGCTCTAGCGCCCTCCCTGGCCTCATCTTCTTTTCTCCCCTTGGTGCATCTACCCTCCAAACACCAGCTCCTTCAGTGTGCTCCCCTGTTGCCTCCTGCTCCCAAGAGGAGGCTGGTGACATCCCTGCTGCCTGGGGCACCCTGTGCCCATGCTCTGGCCACCCTGGAGGCCTTGATGAAACACTCCTTCCTCTTGAAAGCCTTTCTTATGCTCACTGGGCAGGGCTGCTTCCTTGTTCTGGAACTCTTCCCTAATGTTTCTTTGATGGCATGTGTCTCATGCTGCCCACATCAAAGCTATGACAATTATTTGGATATATATCAAAGCTTCCTCTTAAATTCTGATTCCCTGTATGGTACTGTGATGGCTGTTAATACTTTGTAGGTTTAAAGACATTTATTCAACTGGTGCTTGTCTTTAGCAGACAGCCCATCTCTTCTTTCAGTGGTGCCTCTAGCCAAGAATAGCACCTCAGGCTCCAGACTGCCCAGGGTTGTGCCCTCACCACATAGCCAGTTAATCACCAAATAGGTCGGGCAGTCCATTTAATGCAAAGGTTCTCTGACATGTGTGTTCAGATGTTCAGATGTTCAGATGGAAGCAGAGATTCCTTTCTCTATCACTGGTTAAGACCTGTGATATCCCATGGCACAGAGCTGGAACCACTCACTGCTTTCAAGTGTGATACCTATCTTTTTAAAATTTTTAATCAGCAAATTTTAAGAAACATAGAACTTGTAAGCCCCAGAGGAAAGAAGTTCTAATGATAGCATTTCAGCCCCACACTAGGTAGGGGTAAAAGGGATATTTCGTGAATGAGAAAACATTCAGATCCTCAAAAGTCCACACTATGTGAGTTATTATTTGCTTTACCTACTCATGGTGGTTAAGAAAATAGCAACAGGTAACACTTTCAGATTCATAAAGTCACAGGCAGTCTGGCTCATTTAAACTTGAAATGTAGAATGGATTAGAAACCACTCTGATCTGGTCAGCCTGAGGCCACATGATTTTATATTAAATCTTGTGTCTCTAGGACCAAAGGCATTTTTTTTTTCCTTTGAGAAAAGTACAGTCCACTCAGAGGTGCTAAAATAAATCCCATATTTTTTTTTTTTTCATTATTTTCTGGAGCAGTGTTTGAATGACGGGCAAACCCTCAAGTGGAGAATTTGTTTTCACACATGTAGCAGCTTCAGCTGCTGAGATCATGTTGCTTTGTTCAGCACTCATTCTAATCCACACTGAAAGGGGCACAGGAGTGTTGTTTGGTGGGAGGGGAGGTGCAGCTCTGGGCCTCAGGGGTCTTGGGAGTGATCCATTTCTGGATGTCTGCTTTGTGTGTGGTCCCGTCATTCACTCTGTCACTTGCTCTGACTTGAGTTCGCTCTCCAGATCGATTTCTTTTTCTGCCACCATAGTGAAGATCAAAGAGAGATCAAGAGACACAGAGGAAGGAAGCAGAGAGAGGAAGAGCAAGAGAGAGAGAGACAGAGAGAGAGAGAGAGAGAGAGAGAGAGAGAGAGAGAAATTAGCAAGCAAAGCAGAAACAGTTTATGCAGGAAATACAGAAATCACTCCACCAGAATTGATTAAGAACGCATAGTTTAGGTACAGCCAGTGTGAAGAACAGTTTGGGATTGTGGAATTTGTATCATTCTGAGAATTTGCAGAGTCATACATCCTGGCTCATGAGGATTATAAAAATCTGTCCCTGGAGGGAGCTTTGCATGCATCTGGTTCAAACCCTCACTTGACAGCATTCAGAGTAGAACAGGATTTGTCCAGGGGTCAACACAGCGAGGTGGAGGCAGGGCCAGACCAACAACCCATAATTCCCAGCCTCTTTTCTAGTGCACACTTCTTTACCAGACAGTGCACACCTCTTGTCTGTTTCCAGTCTTGTACCCCACAATCCCTGGGGACTCTCAACTCCTCAGTCCTGTCTATGCCTTTCCCCTAGGATCTAGCACAGTGCCTGGTACAGAGAGATACTCAATGAATACTTACTGAGTAAGAAAAGATGCTGGGTATGCCTGAATGGGAATTCTAATAGTCTTAATACAGCCTATTTTTGGAGAACAGGGTAATAATAGGGAGAGAAACAATTCCGCTTTACTAAAAAATGACAGGGTGTTCTGTTGTATGCTAACACAAGTCAGGGAAAAATATTAATCAAGGAAACACTATTAATGTTTCCTACTTTCCAAAAACATGAATGAGCGAAACGAAACCCCTTCCCAGTAAGGGGATTGGGTTGGGGGAGGAGTTTGTTGATCTTTTGCACATTTCTGGCCCTCCATGGGTATAGTGTGTATGTTAACCCAGTTAATCCCCGGACCAATCTTGAGGGCAGGAAACTGAGACTGAAAGAGTCTGAATACATCGATTAGGGACTCTCAGCTGGCAGAATTTGCATTTGAATCTAGAACCTCCTGACTCCAAAGCCCGATTCTGTCCCAGACATCACATATCCTCCTTTACCTTCTCCCTCAACACGGCCCTTGCTTTGTTCTGCAGTGCTTTGCTTACAAGGCTTTCCCAGCACTGCACCTAGAGCCTCAGACTGCGGCAGGCGGTGCCTGTGGCCACCAGCGTTTGAGTTCCTCTGTGCCTGGCCCTTGTCTTTTCCATCTGACTTCCCCATAGAACTCTGCACAGGCATCCAGTCAAAATTTTTTGAAACATTTTGTTAAAGCCATAACATGCCCCCTCTTTCCCCACACTAGGCTCTGACTCCAGCCACATCATACGAAAGGAAAAACCAAGAACAAGCATATTTCACTTCAAAGTTCTGCCTGGGATTTGCCTTAAGGGAATGTCCCCCTTGGGACAATGGAAGGACATTTGTCTGCCTACGGAATCAAGGCCATGTAGGAGAAAGGGAAGAGGACAACGTTCCAGTTTGCATGAAATAATGAAAGGAAGATGGGTAGGACCAACTCCAATTCTAGTTTTTTTGATTTTTTTTTTTTTTTAGATGAAAGTCTTGCTCTGTCACCCAGGCTGGAGTGAGTGCAATGGCACAATCTTGGCTCACTGCAACCTCCACCTCCCGGGTTCATGCAATTCTCCTGCCTCAGTCCCCAGAGTAGCTGGGATTACAGGTGTGCACCAGTACACACAGCTAATTTTTGTATTTTTAATAGAGGCAGGATTTCACCATGTTGGCCAGGCTGGTCTGGAACTCCGGACCTCAAGTGATCCACCCACTGCTGCCTCCCACAGTGCTGGGATTACAGACATGAGCCACCATGCCAGGCTCTAATTCTTGACCTCACCTCTCCATTGTAAAGCACATTCCCCCTTCTCTCTCCCTTCCTTCCCTATTTCTGTTGCTGTGCCACCTCTCATCAATGTTGGTCATAGATAAGTTTCTAAAACTGTGGTCCTTATAAGTCTTTCATTGACATCACCTAAGTGCTGAGGGGTGGTTGTAGGGGGTGGTGATGAGGTGAAGTGGTTGGAAGCTTGGATTTTTACAAAGCTCAGTAAATGATTTATATAGACTATATTATTTTAAAACCAATGGGCACATATTATAAAATATAAAGGTAGTCCAAACTCCTTAATTTATAGTTGAGGCGAAGGGTCTTATTCACAGTCACAGAGTTGGTTAGGGGCAGGGCCTAAGGCAAGAACTCTGGGTCCCGGGAGCCAGTGAAGAGCTGTATCGTCTGCTTCATGCAGGCTTGCTGTGTTGACCCCACGGCCCTTCCCACACAGCCCTAAATCTTGAGCTGTCTCAGAAGACATAGGGGATATGGCTCATGGCCACATGAAGACTAGCGAGGTCACTCAGCTCTGGGCACCAGCACCAAACTAGTTTCCTGAATTAGCAGTTGCCAAAGCTGGTTTCGAGCCTGGACACACGCTATTCCTTTAGTAAGTCTGGCAACCCTTCTATTAGGCTGAAGTGAAATCGGTATTTAACAGTAAACTGGAGACCACAAGCAGTTTCTTTTGGGATCCTAACGTCTGATTGCCAAAAGGAGCACTGATATTCTTTTGTCCCCAACCCTTGTGTGTCTGTTAAATTCCTGCTCCCATCCCCCTTAGTGCTCCTGCCACGCTTTCACCCTTGTATGCTCTGCCCGTATCCCACCAGTGTTGGGGAGCTCAGTATCTTTATAACAACGCATTAGGCTTTCTTACTTTTACAGGTGGGAACCTTGTTACTCCACGTCCCGTCCTTCAGACACTCAATCTGGAATGTGTCCATCTCCACATTATCCTGGGAAGAGACAGGAAGAAGGCAGTGGGAAGAAGGAGGTGGGGGTGGTGTCAGAGGTTGTTTCCTGGCAAAACCAACTCAAGTTGCACATGTGCCTGTTCTCGATTGAAATTTTCCACCCGGGGGCCTCCAAGGGCAAGCTTGAAGGTAGGGGAAAGATACATGCTGAATTCGTATTCCGTTTTCATACTCCAGAGAGGGTCAAGGGCTGTGTGTAAGAAGCAGTTTGGGCAACTATCTATGAAGGGAAAGCTGTAGCATTGACTCCTTTTTCAGAGCAGTGGCTCTCAAACTAGGATAAGCGGTCAGCATCTCCTAGAAGGCTTGCTAAAATATGGGCTGGAGGGCTTCTCCCCCAGAGTTTCTGATTCAGTGGGGCTGGCCTACCCCAGCACCTGCATTTCCAACAAGCCCCCTGTGATGCTGAGACTAAGGACCCCTCTCTGAGAACTATTCCCTGAAAACGGTGGTCCTCCAGCTTGGATGCACCAATCACTGGTCTCAGCCCCCAAAAGTCTGCTTTAACTGATCTCAAGTGAGAGCTGAGAGGTGATTTTTTTTTTTAAGCTAACCACGTGATTCTTAGAACTACTGCTTCAGGGTATGGGAGAATGAGGGGAACCCATCCATTCGTTTTTTTTTTTTTTCCTGAGATGGAGTTTTGCTCTTGTCACCTAGGCTGGAGTGCAATGGTGTGATCTCAGCTCACTGCAACCTCCATTTCCTGGATTCAAATGATTCTCCTGCCTCAGCCTCCCAAGTAGCTGGGATTACAGGTGCCCACCACCACGCCTAGCTATTTTTTGTATTTTTTAGTGGAGATGGGGTTTCGCCATATTGGCCAGGCTGGTCTCAAACTCCTGAGCTAAGGTGATCCACCTGCCTTGGCCTCCCAAAATTCTGGGAGCCACAACGCCCGGCCCCACCTACTACTTTAAAAATGTCTGTTTCCTTTTCTGGTATCCCATTCCACTCCACCCTATAAGCCTGATGAACTTTGTTTACAGTTCTCATCCTTGATTATAGAGCTGTATGGATCCATATTTTTATTTATTTATTTTTTTGAGATGGAGTCTCGCTCTGTCACCAGGTTGGAGTGCAGTGGTGCAATCTCAGCTCACTGCAACCTCCACCTCCCAGGTTCAAGCAATTCTCCTGCCTCAGCCTGCTGAGTAGCTGGGACTACAGGTGCACACCACCACACCCAGATAATTTTTGTATTTTTAGCAGAGAAGGGGTTTCACCATGTTGGCCAGGGTGGTCTCGATCTCTTGACCTTGTGATCCACCCACCTCGGCCTCCCAAAGTGCTGGGATTACAGGCATGAGCCACTGTGCCCGGCTCATATTTTTAAAATTCAAACCAACTCATGCTCTGATTGGGGGTGGGGGAACAAACTTTTGTGCTATTTTCAGAGTGTGAGAATGGGACACATGCTTTGGAATTTCCAGAACATTTGAGAAGTTGATGGGCAGCTAGGAAGTGTGACCCATAGTTCTGTGCTGGAACTATGACCAGTGTTGGCAGCCCATCTGCCCTGGGGAGGGGGCAGATGGGGAGATTTTCTGTGGGCTAGTCACTCCCCTTTCCCAAGCAGGGCTCTGCACCTTCAGCACTTTGTAGCCTGTGTCACAGCTGACGAGCACTTGGTCTTTGAAGGAATACTTGGCTTGGGAGGGCTCGAGTTTCCCACGGACAGGAGGCCGTAGCTCTGGGCACTCATTTCCTGGTGGGGAGCAAATGAAAGAACAGCAGGTGAGAAAATGAGAAGTCTTGCCTTAAAGGGCCAGTCCCTAGAAAGCAAGGCCTGATGAAGGTGAATACAATATGAAACTGGGTATTGGAGGCATGGATCTTCCAGGCCCTGCAAGAGACTAATTCTGGAACTGTGAATAGGACAGTTTCCAACTTGGACCACCATGTCCTTACGTGTAGAATGAAATGGTTGGCCAGATGATTTCATTAAAACTCAGGGTTGGAAGGAATGTTAAACGTCATTAAATCCAATCCTTGTCTGATGCTTTTCTTACAATATCCTCCGCAGTAGACACCAAACATATTGCTCAGCTGGGAGCCCCAGCAGGTCCAAACCTGCACCCCTCCTTCCTCAACCACCACCCCTGGGAGGGCTAAGCATGGCGGCTCGGGGACACAGTGACAGGGAGCTCAATGCCTCCCTAACCTGTACCTTTCAGTAATGGACTCTGCTAAGTACATGAACACTGTTTTCCTACTTAGCTGAAATTCACGCCCCTGTAATTTTTACTCATTTGTCCTCTTGGGCCATTAAGGATGACCCAAATTGCTCTTTCTTCCCAAGACCCTTCTTCAAAGCATTAGCAAGACTGTGATCATATGCCTCTGAGTCCTCTCTTCGAAAGGCTAAATCTGACAGGCTCTTCAGGCCTGGGCCTATCCCTGACACTTTTTCAGAGACAAACTATCCTTTGTTAATATCGTCTCCGCTCTCCCCAGTCTGAGCAGTGCACGTGATAATGCAGGCTGGGCCAGGGTTTCAGTCTGTGAACTGAACTGGTCATGCCCAGCTGAGATCGTTTGTCACTGATGTTCACCCTCTCCCTCCTTGAATTCCTACAGACCAGTTCTGCAGCTCAGGTGGCTCGATCAAGGTTTGGGCCAGGACTGGCTGACTCAGGGGACAGGGTCATGAGACCCAGGGGCTTTGCTGATGGGGGTGCCCACAAGGAGACAAAGCACCATAATGAAACATTCTGGACTCCAGGCCCATATCCAAATTCTAGCCCTAGATTTGGAGAAGGCTGGAGCTGAAAATGCCCTCCCCAAGTCTACTGAATCACTGTGAGGGGTAGAGTTCAGGAAACAAGATTTCTTTTTCTTTAGTCTCTCTATGTGATACTGAAGTACATGTTTCGAAAGCCACCAGTTTAGTCCACGTGACATTATTGTTGCCCTTGCCCTCATTTTATACACAGAAAACTAAGTCAGGAGAGAGCACGTGCCTTGGTCCCCAGCTGCTCAACTGGGAGTTCCATCAGGTCCCCAGAGGAGATCCAAGCCTGACCCCCTCCTCCCTCAGCCACTGCCTCAGCAAGGGCTAAGCACCACAGCTCAGTGTGACCTGGGAGGGAAGAGGTTACCTGCAGCCCTGTATGAGAGCCTCCAGCCCCGGTTCTCGCCCGAGTTGTCGCTATGGAACAGTATCAGGACATGGTGGCTCTGGGTGTTGATGGGCTCTGGGGCTTTCTCTCCACAGAATGGCCCCCAAACTTTTGGACCAACTTTGACCTGCAAAATTTGAGAGAGATAAAGAGAGGGTTCCATCTGAGCAGTCAACATGGCCACTGCAGGCAGTACCTCTCCACTGCACTCTGGGTTTTCTGGAAACCTCCACATGAACCCTTGGTATTCACTTAGGTTTTTAATCAGCCTGACCAGTCACCAAATGGTTTCATCTCCACTCTCTCATTTATAATTTACAATGGCTCTTGACATGGACAAGGCAGGTTAATAATCTTCTGCTTAACTATTTCTAATAGCAAAGGCATGGAACCAACTCCAATGTCCATCAGTGATAGACTGGCATTGATGTGGCACATATACACCATGGAATACTATGCAGCCATAAAAAAGGATGAGTTCATGTTCTTTGCAGGGAGATGGATGAACCTGGAAGCCATCATTCTCAGCAAACTAACGCAGGAACAGAAAACCAAACACTGCGTGTCCTCACTCCAAAGTGGGAGTTGGACAATGAGAACACATGGACACAGGGAGGGGAACATCACATATTGGGGCCTGTCAGTGAGTGGGGAGCAAGCATCAGGACAAATATCTAATGCATGTGAGGCTTAAAACCTAGCTGACGGGCAGGGTGTGGTGGCTCATGCCTGTAATCCAGCACTTTGGGAGGCCAAGATGGGTGGATCACAAGGTCAAGAGATGGAGACCATTCTGGCCAACTTGGTGAAACCCCGTCTCTACTAAAAATACAAAAGTTCGTCAGGTGTAGTGGCGCACCTCTGTAATCCCAGCTACTCAAGAGGCTGAGGCAGGAGAATCACCTGAACTTGGGAGGTGGAGGTTGTAGTGAGCCCAGATCATGCCACTGCACTCCAGCCTGGGTGACAAAGCGAGACTCAATCTCAAAAAACAAAACAAAACAAAACAAAAACTAGATGATGGGTTGATGGGTGCAGCAAATCACCATGACACATGTATACCTCTGTAACAAACCTGCACATTCTGCACATGTATCCCAGAACTCAAAGTAAAATTAAAAAAAAAAAATCCTCTGCTTAGAGATGAACATATTGTGGCTCAGAGAAGGGCAGAGCACTGCCTGGTGCCTAAAGCAGAGAAGATCTCTGCTGCCAAAGAACCTGCAGTCTATAGTTGGGGGAAACTAACAATAAATAATAAACAAAAGAATTATAGGCTGTCATAAGGGTCATAAATAAAATCAGGATGATATGCATATGTAATAGAAATATATGCCATATGTTTATAATTTATGTAGTAAAATCTATGTAACCTATAGAAATAATCACTTTTCTTTCTCCTTCCTTCCTTCCTTTCTTCTTTTTCTTTCTCTCTCTCTCTTTCTTTCTTTCTTTCTTTTTCTTTCTTTCTTTTTAAAACAGAGATTCACTCTTGTTGCCCAGGCTGGAGTGCAATAGTGCAATCTCAGTTCACTGCAACCTCTGCCTCCTGGGTTCAAGTGATTCTCCTGCCTCAGCCTCCCGAGTAGCTGAGATTACAGGCATGCATCACCACACCCAGCTAATTTTTGTATTTTAAGTAGAGACGGGGTTTCTCCATGTTGGTCAGGCTGGTCTCGAACTCCCAACCTCAGGTGATCTGCCCGCCTCGGCCTCCCAAAGTGCTGGGATTATAGGCGTGAGGCATTGCACCTGGCCAGAGGTAATCATTTCTATAATGGCAATATAATGTATAATAATTGTAATTAGGTGATCCAACAAATTAATTGTCTTGTTGTCCTTTCTGAGGTAGTACTGGGGATCTCAGATATGTAGGATGAGTATGAGCCTGTTTGAAGAGAAGGGAAGAACACTTTCTAGGTAGAGAAAACTGCAGATGTAAAATCAAGGCCAAAGGTGGGAAAGAGTTTGCTTAGTGTTAGAAACAGGCAGGAAGCCATGCTGGCTGGGCAGTGGGCGTTCCATAGCATGAGGTTGGAAAACAGACAAAGGTTACACTGTGTTGACAAATTTAGGTTTAATTTCAAATGCAAATTTGATTGAATCTAGCTTTTATAAAGATTACCCTCTCTGCTGTGGGAGAACAGATTGTGTAGGGCCAGAGTGGAAGCCAAAAAAAAAAAAAGCAATGGGAAGTTTTGCAGTTGAGCAGGAGACAGGTGATGTGTTTGTGGGGGGTTGGGGGCAGTGGAGGAGAGAAGGCAATAGACTCTATCATCTGATCCAGATTCTCCACTTCCCAGTCCTGTTTATTCTTTATGTCTTTAACCCACTTTTCTTCCATCTCCGCCATGACTCCTTACCTATCGTTTGGTGACTTCTACAATCCCAAGTGACATCTTTGTCTTCTTGTCCTTACTGAGGAGAGGGGGAAACAAAGGAAGCCCAAGAGGTTGCCTGCTACAGTGAGGCTCCCAGGTGTAGTTCCTGGGACACCTGGCAGAATTCTGGGGTAGCCCCCTTGACCTTCACTCCTGGTGTTACTTTGTGGTGATGTGATATTAATCAGCAAAAGGGATTTTGCAGATGTATTAAAGTTATTCATTAGCTGACCTAAAGTTAAGAAGAATATCTGGGTGGAATTCACATGAACCCATTCAACACAGTTTCCTCCGGCTGGCGGCAGCGGCAGAAGTCAGGGAGATTTGAAGTGTGATAGGAATTTGATGGAAGGGACTGTTTCTGATGTCAAGGGGCAATGTGAAAGGATCTGAAGGCAACTTCTAGAGCTGAGAGCCACCACTGGCCAACAGCCAGGAAGAAGGAGATTTTAGTCTTATATCTGCAAGGAACTGAATTCTGCCAACAACTTAAATGATCGATGAAGTTGATTCTTCTCCAGAGCCTCTAGATAAGAGCTCCACTAGCTAACACCTGGATTTCAGTTTCATGAGACCCTAAACAAAGAATCCCAATTGTGCCCACTGGGACTTCTGAGCTACACAATGCTGGGCTAAGAAACTGGGATGGTTTTAAGCTGTTATGTTTGTGGTAGTTTGCTAAAACAGCAAAATAGAAAACCCGTGGTCTATACTTCCTGATATTCCACCTCTAGCCACGCTGCTTCTCAGCCTCTGTATCCAAGTAGGGGACAGGTCAGGCTCTAGATTCCAGAGTTTTCTTTTGTGTCCTCTCGGGCTTTTCTGCCTCTCTCACTGCTGACAGCTTTCTTTTTGGCAGCCTCCTTTTCTGGCTCTTTCTGTCCTCTTTTGTGGGTTTCCCTGCCTCCGTCTAGGTATCATAATTTATTGTGTTCTAGCTTCCATTTTTTTTTCCTAGGACATCCTGCCATTTCCATGGTTTAAATCAGCACCTCTTTAAACATTTGATGGCTCCCATCTTTATCCCCAGCTCAGCGGCTCTTCTGAGATAGACCCTAATATTTAGCTCTACTTGGATGCTTTGACTGATCCCTCTGTAAGAATCGCTGGTTTTACTTTCCACGTATCTCAAAAATATCTCCCCGATTATCCCAGCCATGGCTCAAATTCAGGCTGCCATTGCATCTTCATTATAATATTGAAATAACCACAAACTGGGTAGTTATTTGCCTGTGGTATTTCTTCCCTCTTTATTTGCCTTTCACATAGCCTCTTCCCGCAAGCAGGCCCAGCAGCAAAATTTGTGAGGTCTGGGGCAAAATGAAAATACAGAGCCCCTTATTTAAAATGAATTAAAAATTTCAAATTAAAAATTTGGTAATAGGTTAAAAAAATAAAGAGAAGAAAAAATAATTTCATATGCTTATTAAACCAAGCATGAGGCCCCTCTGAGCACAGGGCCCTATGCGACTGCAGGGCATGGATGCCCATGGGGCTGGGCATGCCCGCAAGAGACCTTTCTAAAATGCAGATTTGCCAGGTGCGGTGGCTCATGCCTTTAATCCCAGGATTTTGGGAAGCCGAGGTGGGTGGATCATGAGGTCAGGAGTTCAAGACCAGCCTCGCCAAGATTGTGAAACCCCGTCTCTACTAAAAATACAAAAATCTGCTGGGCATGTTGGCATTTGCCTGTAATCCCAGCTATTCGGGAGACTGAGGCAGACAATCCCTTGAACCTGGGAAGTGGAGGTTGTAGTAAGCCAAGATTACTGCACTCCAGCCTGGGCGACAGAGTGAGAATCAGTCTCAAAATAATAATAACAGTAATTAAAAAAAACAAAATGCTGATTTTGACCTTATGACTCTCTTCCTCAAGCCACCCTAGTGGCCAGGGTGATAGTTTCAGATCAGAGATCCCTGGAATAGATCAAACTAAGATGATAGATGTTATTTTAAATAATGGCTTTTTGAGAAACTAGCTGCTTGGCTCTCTATCCTGGGAGAAGAAGGTGAGAGTTCCAGAATATCAATTTCCCCAACTCAGCCAAGATTTTCCAGCATCTCTAGGACAAGTGTTTGTTGTAGGCTCACCTTAATGTAGTCATAAGGGCAGGACACGTCAGGATGGTCTTCAATGTCAAAAATGTCCTCGAACTGCAGGCTGACCATGAAACCCTCCTCCAGCTTGATGGTATAGAGGCATTCAGAGCTCTTGGGGTAAGGGTTTGGGAAGTCAGGGCTGGTGATCACCCCAGTCCTTTGGGTGAAGAGGTTGTCACTGCACTCCACTGTTGGAAACACAGCAGAGAAAATGGCACATCGCAACCACGCCATAGCAAGCCTTGTTTATCTGTTAGTATATGATATTCCTAGTGGTCCCAAGCAGTAGACAGAGAAGGTATTGGCATCTCCATTTTACAGATGGAAAAAATGAAGCTCAATGAAGGGAAATGATTTATTAAAGGTTGCATGTTTAGTAATTGACAGAGTTGAGACTCGATAACAGATTTTCTAATTGTCTCTCAGGGTTGTGTACCCTGTAATGATCCTTCTCATCAGATCCTCTGGTATAGGGGTCAGGGAGAGGAACATGAGAGGGAAGTGTTTGAGATGGAGTGGTCAGGGGGATGCCCGGACCTCTGTGATCCTGCTGTCCCTCCACCCAGAACTTCAGGAGATCCCTCATCTCCCACAGGCCCTTCACACACACCCTCACTTTCTAGCCCTTCTTTGTTTTGTTTTTATTTGTAGTCCTATTCACTCTGTTCAATTAAATGTAGCCCAAAGCTTCCTTCTTATTTTATTTTATTTTATTGAGATAGGACCTCACTCTATCGCCTAGGTTGGAGTGCAGTGGTACCGTCTCAACCTACTGCAACCTCCGCCTCCTGGGCTCAAGTCAATCCTTCCACCTCAACTTCCTGAATAGCTGGGACTACAGGCATGTGCCACCACACCTGGCTGATTTTTGTAGTTTTGTAGAGATAGGGTCTTGCTGTGTTGCCCAGGTTAATCTCAAATTCCTAGACTCAAGTTATCCGCATGCCTTGGCCTCCCAAAATGCTGACATTATAGGTGTGAGCCACCGTGCCTGGCCTCCTTACACATTTTAAATTCAGCCTGAAGGTTTCTGCATACATGGTGAACTATAACCTAAATGGATTTTTAAATAGACTGTAAACTAAAAATAAAATCCCAAGCCCTCCAGTGACCTAATGAGCCCCCCGTGGCAAAAGGATCTCCAGAAAAACCTTAAAATGGAATTTCTGGCCATGATGGAATGGTAGGTTGGATACTCCGTGTATATCCTCTCTTCTTTGCAGTTTGGACACAACAATTGACCAGCAGTAATGTTAAACCAGAGATCACGAGAATGAGAAAACAGGCTCCTTGTGGCAATAAAATACCAAATTATGAATTATGAAGGACCTAAGGCCAGGCCAGGCAAGGGTTAAGCCATGTATCCCTACACCAAAAGCATAAACTATGTTCTTACAATGGTATGAAGTTTTTCTTTTTCTTCAGCAGCTAAGCAACAAGCACTAGGCTTGAGATAAGTGATATGAAAATATTTTCAGCTCCGCCAGATGCTGACGGACTGACTGCCACCCTGTTCCACCAGCCATAACTGTAGCTTTGAATGGACAAGAGATTGATTTCAGTCACTTTCTCCTGATAAGAGACTTCTGACCATAGATTGATTCTTGCCAGTTTACAGAGGCTGCACACTTGAATGCCTCCTGTCCTGAAGACTTTTTGACCGAAAGGGTCTAACCGTAATACATTTAATGTGAAGTCTCCATCCTAAAGTGAACATGGGTCAGATGTGACATGCATATTTGTTCAATATGTATGTGCCAGGACCACTCTCATGAATATTCATAGCTCCTCCTGTGGCCTGTTGAATATGAATGTTTAGCCAACCTGTTCAGCATGAAGCTCCTAACTCAACCCCTCCTCCTTTTAAGTGCCTGGTTCTGATCTTGGCTGGAGGCTGTGCTTCCCAGACTCTGAGGTTGGCCACCTGCTGTCACCCTTTATAAGAAATAAAATATCCTCTCTTTTTCTAAACTTACGGATTTGTAATCTTGATTTTCAAGTTAACAGTATCAATCACAGAATTTTGGCCAGTCACAGGTGGCCTTCTGTTCAAACTATGTTCAAACAAGGCAAATATAGCTGTAAGTAATTTGGCTGTTTCTGTACCTGACTTCCATGTGATGTACATCATTTTCCTTCCACTTCCCATAAACATTATCCAACATGAGCAATCCTGGAGCTTCTCTCAACATATTTTGGTGGTGGTGGGCTGGGTGGAGGGGATGATTCTCAAATGGTTCTTTGCTCAGGGAAACTCTGCTAAATTTAATTTGTCTAAAGATTTTCTTTTAAAAACTCCCTAACTTTATGTTGATTTTCTTGCTCCTACTAGACTATAAGTTCTGTGAGTTCAGGAATTATGCTTTGTTTGCCACTGCATTTACTGCAACCAAGAGTCCACTGTCCTGGGAAGCTAGGCATGACTTTAGCCCTGCTAAGGAACCTTTATTTGTCACTGAGCCTTTACCTTTGGGCCAGCTCATTCTAGATTTGAGGTGTTAATGTTTCTAAGCTCTTGTTCATTCTGCTTATTTGTGAATGAGAAAACTGTGGTTTGGAAAAAGGGGGTATGACTAACTTAAAATTTCACAGCTATGAGTTGCAGAACAAGGTTAAGATAGAAGTCTCCTGAGTTTCCATCTGTTTTCATTTTCTACCCCAAGCCTTCTCATGGGGGTGATCTTGCCCTCAAGAAAGCTAAAATTCCTTCTTGATGGGGAAGGTCTTACTTTTTAAATGCATAATACGCAGATGGATGTACAGTACATAAACAGATATATAGTCTATCTGTGGTGTTAAAATTTCATAGAACTATCAGGAAAATGATATTTTAAAAGGCTCCTGGTGATGGGTGAAAATGAAGAAAATGAGTGAGAATGCTTGCTCCACCCCGAGCATTCTTGGCCCTGACTGTACTCAACACACAGTAGATACTCAATAAAAACTTGACTGAATAAAAACAATAGAAAACATAATACTCTTTAAGAAAACTCTGCATGTGCCCATTCTTTTGATTTTAGATTGCTTTATACTGATATGTTTTATGGGGTTTTATTCAGAAGCAAATAGCAGCTTTTGAAGGAGGAAGAAAAAAATCTTTTGTCTCCGGACTTGCCCTCTTCCAGTGATCCTTCACTCAGCTAGCTTCCAAGTGAGATCTCAAGCATAGACGCTTATCCTGGACCACACTCATCTACTGGCTGTTCCCTGAAACCCTGCAAGTTCTATCACAGCGCTGACTGCAGAAGCTGTTCTCTCTGCCTGGAAGGCCCTTCTTCTCCTTACTCTGTCATCTCTGTCAAGGGTCACATCTCTGGGAAATGTTTGCCTGTGCAGGTCTGACTGCGCTATGTCCATACTTTCATTATGTAAATGTAATGGAAACATTAATGTTAAAATAGAGACCATAAGACAGTCCACCATTTGCTTACATGGCAATTACCTCACTTGCCCAAGAGCTCCTCCTAGAAAATGGCTAAACCCCTCCATTTCTCCATCTCTCTGTAAGCACCAGACTACAGTACAGTAGGTATGTTGATGAGAAATGAAAACAAAGAGAGAAGGAGTGGGAAGTTTTCTGGCTGTCTCTGCTTGCTTCTTTCCTCTCTCTCTTCTTTCCTTTGGAGAGGTCTCTCTGCTGTAGAGGAAATTAGGGGCCGTGGAAAACAAGAGAAAAGGAGTTGCTGGGTAAGGCACAGTTCATGGCTCAAAGAGAAAGAACCGGGAAACCCAGGCTGTCCCCTAAATTGACCAACCCAATTACCTGCAATAGGAAAAAAGACAGCAATCTATATAGTAAAAATGCTGCCTGGAAAGAAAGATGGCTGGCCCGTCGCAGTGGCTCACACCTGTAATCCCAGCACTTTGGGAAGCCGAGGTGGGCAGATCACCTGAGGTTGAGAGTTTGAGACCAGCCTGACCAACATGGAGAAACCCCATCTCTACTAAAAATACAAAATTAGTCAGGCATGGTGGTGCATGCCTGGAATCCCAGCTACCCAGGAGGCTGAGGCAGGAGAATGACTTGAACCCAGGAGGCAGAGGAAGAAAGATGGCCAAATAGTCTAGAGCTTCTCTCCTTTGATAAGCCAAGATCAGGTTTCCGGACTGCTGGGGGGGCATTTCTGCATCTTCATCCATGTGGTGTCTGAGGTGCATCACTGACTTCATTTTCACCCGTTCCTACTGCACATCTGTCTTTCTCTGAGTCTCATCTAACGTTACTGAGGATGTGGCATGTAAGGGCAATGCACGGAATCATTGGTCGGCTCTACCTCGGCAGGTCCTGTTGTCTGTGTGGAGGATGTAGCCAAAGCGGCAGGAGCAGTAGTAGCCACCGATGTAGTTGTGGCAGTAATGGTCACAGGACAGCTCCTCGTCCTCCCTCTCCTTGCACTCGTCCACATCTGCAGGGAGGTAAAGTCCCTCCATCAATACATGCATGATGACGAAGACTACAGTCAACATTTATAGAGCCCTTCATATGGGCCCCTCGCTGTGTTGCGAGGTTCATGCATTCTCTCATTTAATCCTCACATACAGCCCAGAGGTAGCCATTGTCTTCACTTTACAAACTAGGAAGCTAGAACTCAGAGAGGTTAGGCAAGTTACCCAAGGTCACAAAAAGCCAAGTTCAAACCCAGGCAACCTGATTGCTGGCAGCACCACTATCCTCTTAACAGTTATAATAATAACTCTGTGTGGGACAACAACCACAGGAGGTATTACACATTTGTTACTATGCATTGTGATACTATTCACATTCCGTGGAGGATGAAATGGAGACACAGAGGCATTAAAGACCTTAGAGTCACACAGATAGTAAGTGGCAGACCCAGGATTTAAATTCAGATAAACTGGCTACAGAGCTTGTGCTCTTAACTTCTACCTCATGCTACCTCTTCCTTTCTTTCTGCCCCTACTGTGGCTCAAGCCCTGTCCTAGGCATTTGAATTTACATTTCCCCAAAAGGGATAAATGAATGGCCAAGAAGCACATGAAAAGATGTCTAACACTGCTAGTCAACAAGGGGATGCAATTTAAACCACAACGAAGTACAACTACATACTCATCAGAGTGGTTACAATTTTAAAAAACTGACAACATCTAATGTTGGTGCAGACGTGGAGCAGCCAGAACTCTCATACATCGATGGACAGATAAAAAAAAATGGTACACTTGCTTTGGAACAGGTCTGGCAATGTCTCATAAAACTAAACATACACCTCTCCCATGACACAGCAATTCTACTCTTAAATATTTATCCAATAGAATTGAAAACATATGTTAGCAGAAAGATGTGTACAAGAAGGTTTGTAAAAACTTTATTAGTGAGAGCCAAAAAATGGGTAGATTTCAGATAGCCGTCAATGAAATATGAAGTAAACATATTTTAGTATCTTTATACAATGGAAAATTACGCTGCTAGGAAAAGGAACAAATTACTGATGCATGCAACACACGAATGAATCTCAAAAACATTATACTGCGTAAAAGAATCCTCATCCCTGAAATATATTCTGTGTGTGTTTGTTTAAATGAAGTTTTAGAAGAGGTAAGAACTAATCTGTAGGAGAAAAAAATCAGAACAGTTGTTTCCTCTGAGGGAAGTGGGAACAGAGACTGACTGGGCAGGGGCAAAAAGGAACCCTCTGGGCTGGTGGTAAAGTTCAGTGTCTTTTAGAGATTTGGGTTACACACAAATATAGATTTTTCAAAATTCAACAAATGTATACATGAGTTTTGTGTATTTCATTGTATGTCAGTTTTATACTAAAAGAAAAAATACTGAGAACAAATATTGAACTCTAGCAAAATAATATGCATGCTGAATTATTTAGAAAGAAGTGTACTGATGTCTGCAATTTACTTTAAAACACTTTGTAAAAGATGAGTTGCTGGATGGATAGAGGATAGATGGATATGTGATAGAGCAAATGCAGTGAGACATTGATGGTAGAATCTATGTGGTGCATATACAGATTTTCAATGTAAAGGAGAGGGCACATGGCAGTTTTCATCTTCAGAGAGAGAGGGAGAGAGAGAGAGAGAGAGAGAGAGCGAGAGAGCGAGAGAGAGAGCTGAGGGTGAACCAGTTCTCCAACTTACCCACAGCCATGTAGTGGGCATCAAAGCCTGTGAATCGCTCCTCATTGGAGAAATCTGACCGGAAAGTGATGGACATGAAGGAACCCGGGGAGAGGACCACCCCCTTGCCAGGAGTCTGCTCTGTGTCTGTGGTCTCCCTGCCACAGAAGGTCGCCAACACCTGGTCTTCAGTTTCTACCTTTGAAATCAAAGAGAAAGGGAACAAGATGAGCAGTTTCTCAGTTGGATCAGTTTCTCATCAGTTAAGCTTCTTTCCTGATCTTCAGAAAGAAAAGCAAGGGGCCACCCAAGGGTAGGCTACTCAGCCTGAGAACCCCAAAGAAAGGAGATTAGAGATTCTGAAACTTGAGAAAACAAGCATTACAGGTTAAGTCAATGTGGACATCTGATCAGTTTCATTCATCTTATTTTGTTCCATTAGATGTAACTTGACATTTGTTGTTCCTGTCAATAACCGAGTGACTTATATATGAAAAATAACTCAATATGAAAGTTTTAAAAAGTTAGATAACCTTGCAGACAGATTCTATGTAAAACAGGAACTTACCACATTTCCAAAGAATGGAAACTGTATATACAAGTCATTCATTGAGTATCCAGTACGTGCTACTGCCGAGCAAATCATGAGATGGAGGCGATGAGAGATGAGCAGGTCATAGTGTTGTGCACAGGACGGCAGTGTTGAGATTGAGGAACACCAACACAGGCAGGTATTAAACAGTGTGACAAGTGTGTTCATACAAGCAGAAGCACTGCATAAACACTCAAAGCGGGCGAGCAGTCCCCATTAGGACATAAGCTACAGGAGAGAAGGACTTTATTTTTTTTTTTTATAGATGTGTCTTCAGTGCATGGAACAGGACCTGGCACATAGTGGTTATCCAATAAACATTTGTTTATAAGAACTGAAAGTACAAGCCTCATTCCATGACCAGTGAGTAGCCAGGGAGTCTGTGGGGATTGCAGGAGGAGATGTACTTGGAAGGATACATGGAAAGTAAATTATGGTTGACCTTGAATGCCATTACTTCTGTAAGTGGAAGACACTGAAAAGTTTTAAGCAGGAAAGTCATGTAATGAAAACTAATGTTTAATAGGCAATCTTAATATAGTAACTATTTATTAGAATCATCCAAAAATAGTTTGAGTGTGTATCTCTGTGTGTACATGTTTAAGACTTGGATGCAAAAAAGAAAAAAAAAATGCCTGTTTGCTAAAAGAATTCCATTCTTTGGAAGAATCAGAGGCCCTGTGCAAATTCAGAGATCTAAGCAGAGATGCTAAGCTGGTGGCCTAAAGCTGATTTCGTGTGATACAGGAGTTTTGGAAGCTTCATATAATAGCTAGTTGGTATATTTATTGAAGTATGAATTCTTGACATATCTACTCTATTATCTTATACCTAACCCAATTCTTAAGTTTTACTTGTGTTTGCAATCTCTGGACTGATATTTTAGCCAAGATGCATGAAAAAAATCTCTTACCAAGAATGATTCTTACTGCCTTTCAAAGTCATTAAAAAAAACATTCTCAAAGGCTGCCTATCTCTAGTAGCTTCTAATGAATTCATTGTTTTGTTCATTAGCTTAGCATGTCAGAAATATCTTGACATTTGACACTTCTGTTTTGAAACTAATGGTTTATTTATTTAAAATAAGTGGGAGTTTAAAGAAAAACAATTTGCCCTGGCAACAAAACACAAGTACAATTAATCACTAACTTTGGGAATTGAAGTGTAAACAGAAGATGAGATCATGGCTTTGCTATTTATTCCTCTTCTCTGCAGATACCAGCTGAACTCACACCAGTCTTATTACTGTAGAGTGTGCCTATCTGCACACAGCTGAAATGCCACTTCCTTGAACCTCCCAGCTGTTGTGTTATTTTGTCTGACTCAGTTTTCCAGGTAGCCAAAGGTTTACCTAACTATAAGTAAACACTTTCTTTTTTGGTGTAACTTTTTTTTTTTTTAAAAAAAAGTACTTTAAAGAAATACTTACTTTCTCAAGTGAAACATGCTAACCCTTTCTTGGTGATTCAAGGACATTGTTATGAATGTCAACCATTGTGATACTACATGAAAGTGATAATCTTAGGAATATAGAGTTGTGTAATGTTGCTTGACCTGCGTTAAACATTGCCAGACTATAAAGCCTTGAAATTCTTGAAGTCTTCATTACGTAGTGTTTTATTTCCTGTCTTTTTATCAGCCTATTAACCACACTTTCCCGTCTGCTTATTTTTAATATGTTGTGAATTAGAAACCAGTTAAACTTCTCTTGCTAGAACTTAATAAAAAAAAAAAAAGGCTAAGTAGATTTGGAATGAGGACCTTGGAAATGGATTCTTCTGTGAGTAACTGCATGAACTAGAGTACGCCATCCTGGTGACCTCTGCTTTGGAGTAATATGATATATAGGAACCTGGCAGTCGGAGGTTTTGGGTCCTGTTCCTGACTCTACCATATGCTGCATTTTGGTTCATCTCCTTTCTAGCTCTCAGTTGTATACCTGTAGAAACAGGGGTTTGAACTAGTTGAGCTCTAGATTTCTTTCCAATTCTGACATGGTAGTTATCATAGTCTAACATAGTTCTAAGAAATCATCACCGTCATGTATTATATAAACCAACCAGAAGATGGTAAGCAAGAGTTTTAACACACAGATTACTGCCTGCTGATAAACTTGAACTTGCTAATAATGAATAGTCATGCCTTAGCCATTAACAGTTCCACCTATACAGTCTTCTTTCTGTAACTTGGCATCCCAAAGCCTCTTGGGTTCTACAGTGACTGGGACATGGACATTTTCAAGGGAACACACTGGTCATTTGAATTAGGGAGATACTACTGAGGGTCTGTGATAAATAACCTCCCTCCTTGTAACATCTGGGCTGAAGGACCTTTACATAATGGCAAATAAATGGTCATCATCTGCAGAGCCATAGTATCCCAGAGAACAGGAAGCATACCCTAGCTGAGGCCCATTGAAAAAATCTGAGCCACACATCCTTTCAGAAGCAGAGAAGAGAAGGCCAGTAGCCTGGAGCCCTGGGAATTCAGCCTGCAGCTCAGAATAGAGTCCTGAAATATCAGAGCTGGGCAAGACCTTTATGAGCTATTTTAATCTGTCTCCTTCTATAGGAAACAGAGGTCAAGAGAGGGGAAGTGACTTGCCCAAGGGTGGAGAGATAACATGAACATTTTCTGATATCAATTTTCCTTTGGGAACTATTCTGAGACGAGAGAAAAGAACCCACCAACCCAGAGAGTACATGACTAAAGACACAGACACTTAGCCAAACAACTTTCCTGACTCAAAGGCATCTTGAAACCTTATCTTGGGTGCATGGACTGTCTCTTAGAGAGGATGTGGCTCACTGATAGCTCCAGTCATAACCTAAACAGAAAGGTCACTGGCCCTGGTTAATATTTTCATCCTCTGCTATGTGGTATGGAGTTCTATAAAGATGATTTACCTCTGAGTATGGGTGGATTGAGACCTAGCTTCTATTTGGACTGTCCCATCTTGGAGGTCATCACGTCAATATGATGGAGGGACCTTACGAAGTGAAGACAAAACATTCATAATAATAGAGACCCATGGGGCTGAGAGTCATAAATTCTTCATTTTTCTATTTCTTCTTGTGGGCAACTATGTTGTTACGACTATTGTTATTTAGGACACCAACATGTGGCTGCAGGTCCTCAATTTGTTTTCTTTCAACTCTATTTGCCAAAAATGTGTGTGCTAAGTTCCGTCTACACTTTAATGTGAAGGATACCAAAAGTTACTTATTTGAGCTCAATAAGCAAGTTCTCTGCCTCCAGGAATGTGACATTTAGTAGAAGAATAAGATAAGTACTCAAAGGTGTAAGTGTTAGGGTATTGTCAGGGTATGGTAAGTGCAATGAAAGATGGGTTGCCCTGGAGGTTTAAGGAATGGAAAAGATCACATCCAGCCAAAGGGAATCAGAAAACATTTGGGAAGAAGAAAATAATCTTTGAACTGAAGACTAAAACATGAATAGGATTTAGGCAGGTAGAAATCATGGATGAAGATGTGGGAGATACTACTGAGGGTCTGTGATAAATAACCTCCCTCCTTGTAACATCTGGGCTGAAGGACCTTTACATAATGGCAAATAAATGGTCATCATCTGCAGAGCCATAGTATCCCAGAGAACAGGAAGCATGCCCTAGCTGAGGCCCATTGAAAAAATCCCAGAATATGTGGCTCCAGTTTTGGGATTAGCTAGCAAGTAAATACTAGAAAAACAGGGAAGAGACTGCTATAGGAGTCTAAAACAGACCACCATTTGAGTAATGCAGGGTGAATCAGTTGGCAAAACTTGTCTGTGGCAACTTAGGGGGGTGCGTAGAGTAGGCAGGCAGAGGAAATAGTGAAGGCCTGGGATATTCAAGTCTCAATTGCCCCTCCCCATTACCCATTACCTGGCATTAGAAAGGGGGTCTTTCTGATGGAGGATAGAGAGCTGGGAAGGCAGATCTAAAAAAAAGAAGCCAAGAGGCTTTGGTTTCCATGAATTTTCTACCTCAGCAGAAATAGCACAAACCTCTTAGGCAAAACTAGGGGAGTGCAGCAGGGGTTGGGCAAATTTCTGTGGAAGGACAGCTACTCTGTAAAAGGACAGCTACTCTCACTATGTATGGCTGCTCTCTGCATGTCCATAAATTCATCACATCAGCTTAACAAATGCATTGACAGCTACCAACTGGCTCCTCAAAGCAATGGATGGAGAAAGCAGCCCAGGAAGGACTGCTTTCCTTTTATAGATGAGGAAATTGAAGCCCAGATAATTTGAACAAATCGGGCAAGGTGACTGGTTAATCTAGTAAGTGGTGAAAGAATCTCATAATTGAATCTAGTGACTGGTGGATCCAGGTCCATAACTGTAGCACCCTGATTCCGTAGCCAGTGATCCTTTAAGACATTAGGCAAATAAACAAAGGATGTCTTATAACCCAAACACCTTATGGCTTTGCTTGCCAATGTTCCTGAGCTATCTCCTGGAGCTTTCCTGAAATCTGCTCAGGGCTCTTGAGGAGCATTTTAGACTTAATTTAGGCAGACATTTAGGGAGTATGTTGGATTACCCTGTTGCCAGTTTAGTTAATCTGGGAGGTATGTTCCCCAGACTCGCTCTGTATAGTTCCAGATTAGAGTTGGCCAGATTAGAGTTTGTGCAAGTTTGAAAGGCAATAGGCGTTACTCACTGAAGGTTGTTTTGTAATCACATACAGAGAAATAAAGGTGTAGATGTGTCCAATACATCCTCATTGGTTCTCATGTTCCTCTACTCTGCACCCAACTCTTCTTTATAACTACTGGCTCTGACAACCAACAGCAACCCACCCCTATCACCAGATGCTTGCAGGTGAACCCACAGAGGTGGTAGCTTCTTATAACCAACAGCTTCTCAGAGACCTCTTTCCATGAACCTCCCCTTCATGGTTGTACTTTGGCCTCTTACATCGAACTGACTTATCGAATTCTCTTGCAGACGCCAACGTTTTCACCCATGCCAGGGCTTTAAGAGAACTGCTTGATGACCTTTTCTGTGATCCTCTAACTCCCCATTCTAAACTTTTACTTGTCCAGCTCCTTCTACAATTACTTGAGTTTTAATACCCATAAATATTCATTATCTCATGTTACTTATAAAGACTTTGCCTTTCTGATTGAAGTCTGACTGATATTGTTATTGATACCAAAAGTAGAATGCTGCAGTAACAAAAAACCAGAATATGTGGCTCCAGTTTTGGGATTAGCTAGCAAGTAAATACTAGAAAAACAGGGAAGAGACTGCTATAGGAGTCTAAAACAGACCACCATTTGAGTTATGCAGGGTGAATCAGTTGGCAAAACTTGTCTGTGGCAACTTAGAAGGTAGAAAAATGTATGTAATAGGCCAGGTGTGGTGCCCCATACCTATAATCCCAGCAATTTGGGAGGCAAGGTGGGAGGATCACTTGATTCCAAGAGTTCAAGACCAGCCTGGGCAACATAGTGAGAGCCTGTCTCTACAAAAAAATGGAAAAATAAGCCAGGTGTGGTGGCATGGTGTGTGCCTGTAGTCCCAGCTATCCTAGAGGCTGGGGTGGAAGGATCACTTGAGCTTGGGAGGTTGATGCTGCAGTGAACCATGATCATGTCACTACATTCCAGCCTGCTCAACAGAGGACAGAGCAAGATCCTGTCTAAAAAAAAAAGAGAGAGAAAAAAGAAAGAAGGAAAGAAAGAAAGAAGAAAGAAAGAAAGGAAGAAGGAAAGGAAGGAAGGGAGGGAGGAAGGAAGAGAGGAAAAGAGAAAACTGTATGTAATGAACTTGTATAGCTGGCGAAGGAGAGCTCTACACAGATGTTGAAAGTGTCAGTGTGTGCTTCTAGTTGTATATGGCAACAAACTTCAGGAAGAAGGAAGTCTTTAATATGTGAGCAGGACTTAGAGGAAATAGAGAGGGCCTAGAACTAGCTGGGTTGGAAAATAGTCTATCCACGAGTAAAATATTTTAAGGCTGGGTTGCTCACGTATGGAATCCCAGCACTCTGGGAGGCCAAGGTGTGTGGATCCTGAGGTCAGGAGTTTGAGACCGGTCTGGCCAACATGGTGAAAACTGTCTCTACTAAAAATACAAAAATTAACTGAGCATGGTGGCACATGCTTGTAGTCTCAGCTACTCAGGAGGCTGAGGCAAAAGAATTGCTTGAACCCAGGAGGCAGAAGTTGCAGTGAGCCAAGATCATGCCATTGCACTCCAGCCTGAATGACAGAGTAAGACCCTGTCTCAAAAAAAAAAAAAAAAAAAAAAAAAAAAGATTTTAAAAGCAGAAATGTCTTCAGGGTAAATGTCAAATCAGTCATGTGGCTGTAAGAACCATTTGTTAAGACCTGGAAGATTTAAGGCAGTACCTAGTACTCCCTATCAGCCAGACCACAGGGCATCTAAGAATCTTAAGAACACTGTTCCATAGAACCCTGACATTGCCTCCAAAGTAGGAAGGCCTATTTTGAAAAGAACTGTGGGTATGTTTTTTGTCTAATGGAGTGAACTATATTCTGCTACATAGGAGACCCCAAAAGATTTTAAGGAAGCCATATTGGCTTGGACTAGAAATGACTGTGGCAATTCAAAATGAAAAGGGCCCCCTGGGCTTCAGGTTTCTATGTACAGAAAGTAAGCCAAGTAGATTACTCAGCTGCAAACATAGGCTATATCTTATAGAAAGAAAAGACTATATCAGAAGGCAAAGCTAAGAACTCAGAGGCAGAGTCAAAGTCAGAGGCAAGAGCCACTCTCACCACTTCCAGAGAGCAATGGACTGGGGATCCACTCTCACCACTCCCAGGAAGCAGAACTGGGCTCTAATCAAGGAACATCCTTGATATCTGGAGTTGGCAACATGTACCTAGCTGAATTTCAGAATTACTATGGAGCAGTAATTACTACATGCCTCCCATTTTTTTTTCCATTTTTCGATGGAGATTCTGTTGTGGTTATCTTATTCTTGTCTCACCAAGACAAGGAGATATTGAGCACGTGGAGAGCAAATAACTTTTCTTTTGGGTTCAGAGATCTCTAGATCAAGAGGAGATATACTTCAAGAGCTATACCCTTGTATGTCATCTGCCTCTAGACCTGATTTAGATCATGAAGTCCTGGAGTTCAAGCCTGACCTGCTAAAGAGACAAAACTTTGAGAGAAGGGATGAAAGCGCATTTCGCATAGGCAAATGACGTGAATTATTTTGTCCCTAGGGTAGATTATAGCATATTGTTTGCAAACATTACCCACAATAATCTCTTCCATTTCTGCACACAGATCATTTTGCGATGTAACTTTGCTGCTCATGGGCTGGATGGACTTGCTTTGACAACAAGTATACAGTATGTTAAAAGCAGTATGCCATTTCCAAACTTAGGCCTCAAGGGACCTTGTAAGCTATTAGCAAAGATTCTTTGCTTGGGTAAACTTTAGTCAGGCTTCTGAAACATCTCCTAGTCTCATCTATGTACTTCTTTGTAAAACCCAGTTTTAGCAAACAACTCTCCTGAATCGTTGTAGCAAGAACACCCGACCCCTGAAATCTTTTCACTCTAGAGATCAAATGGGGCTCTTCATCTTCCACCATCCCCCAGGTGCTATCTGATCATCTTGGTCTGTTATCAGCAATAATCCTGTTAGGTCATTTTAGCTAGAATCCCCCTGACTGCTGATGTTTGGTAATTTAACATCCACTGACCTCCACCCTGCTCCTTGGCTACAAAACCCCACTTGCCCATGCTATACTTAAAATTGAGCCCAATTTCTCTATCTTACTGCAAAATCTCATTGCTGTGGTCCCTATACTTTTCATCCTGTTCCTGAATAAAGTCTGCCTTACCATACTTTAACAAGTATCATTGAATAATTTTTTCTTTAACCCTTTCACATGTGAAATACTGCCCTGAGTCAACTGTGTGAAAGAGGCCTGTGAAGCCTCCTGGAGAATCAGCAGCCACATAGGGCAGAGATGAGCTGTTTGATTAAAATCTCTAGACCAGTTCACTGGCCTTCACCATCAGCCACGAGACAAGTAACTGAGGCCATCTTTGACCTTCCAGCTTCAGACACATCTCCGAACAACTGTAGCTGCTCAAATGACCCCAGGCTAATCCAGCAAAAAGACCTTCTCATTGGGCCCAGCTCGAAGACCTGATCACAGAATCATGAGCAAACAAAATGGATGCTGTTTTAGCTACTAAGTGTTGGAGGGGTTTATCACACAGCAATAGATAACTATTGCAATAAGTAAGAAAGTGATTTGGTCTCATGGGTTCCTGGGACCTCAAAAGCCACCTAGTCTAACCTATCATCTTTTTACCACACCTTTAGCAAATATCATACCACCTTTTCACTATTAGCTGCAGGAATGAGAAACTCAGTATCTTCCAAGATAGAACAGGTTGTTTTGAATTATCCTTGACTTTAAAAGTTATCTCTTGGCTCCATATCTGGGAATAAAACCTAGGGGAAAATATTTCAAATGTGGAAAAAACTTTTATAAACAAAGATATTTATAGCAGTCAGATAATAATAGAATATTAGAAATATCATAAATATCCTATTCTAGAGGAATAGTTAAGTATTAACTTCTAAATACAAGGCAGCCATTAATTATCACAGTAATGGAGTATTTACAGCAATATGGAAATATCCTTAGGAGGCAATATTAAGTGAAAAAGCTGAAAAAATAGTATATATGGTATAATTATACCTATGTTGAAAGTATGCATTGATAACAAAAAGTAGAAGGAACTAAAGTAACTGTTAGCGATGCTTAGTGGAACTATAGGCAATTTTTTCTTTTTCCTCCCTTTTTGCATTGAAAAAGAAAATTGAGCTCAAACCGGCTTCCCTCTATGTGGATTGTTTTCAATTTGGCAGGTTTTCTGTTTCATTAGGAGGCAGCCCCTTACTTATTGGGCCACCTCATTTTTATATGATTGCTATATGTAAATTTTCAGTGCCACAAAAGAAGTAACACTCAAATATACATTTTCTCAGCAGGGCAATTTACTTCTATAGAAGGGTGCGTCTCACAGATGGAGCAATGCGAACACACACTCAAACAGGGGAGGGAAGGGGTTCTTATCCCTGACACAGGAAGCCTCTATTGCTGTGTTATTCCCCTATTGGCCAGGGTTGTACTGCACAGTCCAGGCTAATTCCAGTTGGCTTTTTTAAAGGGAGCAGGGGTATGAGCCAGAGTGGTGGAGTGAGCAGTTTGGTGGGAAGGATGGAACAGGTAACTAAATGTGACTCAGATCAAAGCAGGTTACCAGAGGAATAGATGTGAACTACTGCTTAGAACTGGCGGGAAAGTTGTTTACTAAAACTAGGGTAAGAGGGCGAAGAGAACCAGGAAGTTAAACTTTAAAACAAAGAACAAAGAACAGGGTAGCTGAACATGCTGACACATTAGTTCTTTGGAGAGGATCTCAGAACTCATTGTACTTAACAATTTATAGGCTAAAGCCCTTGAGCAATTTATTATATCATACACGATCTTCTTGAGGAATTTATTATATCATACACGATCTTCTCCAATAATTAGATGTTGGAAAAATTACTTAAACTCTCTGTATTCCATCAGAAAAAAAAGTAATAAAAATAATGATAATAATTCCTTGCTCTATGTGGAACTTTCCAGCTGACAGGGCATGTTTACCTTTTCTATTTCATTTACTCCTAATGGCATACAAGTAGTGAATGCACTTCAGGGACACAATTCTGAGTCCAGGGAGGTGACATGACTCCCCCAAGTTCACATAGCCTGTGAGTGGCAGGCCTGAGACAACATCCAGATGTTCTAACATCCAGGTTTGGCTCAATAATTGGAATCACACGGCTGATAAGCCACCTGCCAGAGCAAAGGTGAGCACTGAAAAGAACATCAAAAGACCTCAAGTCTGTATCTGTCCTTTTTCTCAGGTGGAGGAACAGACTTGTTCAGTCAGTCAATGGCAGAGCTGGTACCGGGGCCCAGGTGCACTGCTTCTCTCAGGACGGTGTTCTGACTTGTGAATCAGGGTGAAAACCTCCTAACAGAGCTGGGTGAGCCCCATTATGTACATGCAAATACTTGGCACCATAAAGAATGTGGGGGGTCTGAGAAACAACTGGTGGGGGCCAGAGAAACAGCTGGCAGGTCCTAAGCGTCCAAGAATCCCACTGCTGCCAGGAAGGACTGCCCATTCTCGGGAGGGCTCTGGACAGAAAAGGGCAGCATGAGCAGAGGGAGAAGAAAGAGCTGGCAGGGGAGGGGTCCTGCCAAGAGCCTGGGAAGCGGGCATCCCGCAGGTGGGAAACCAGCAGTGCCCAACGTCTCAGAGGGAGCTGGACTGGGGGTGGGGTGGGAGGGAAGAGTATGGGAATTGTGTCTGGGAGGGAGAGCCAGGGAGGATTGACACTCTCTTTGGCCTGAGAATGGCTCAGACTCCCCACCTCACCCCTTCTGGGACTTCAGAGCAGAGCTCATTCACATGCAAATCCCTTCAGCAACTTGGAGGCTGGGCCCCAAACAGTTCAGTACAGGAAAATAACCCAAGGATGGGAAAAACAAAGGGTTGTTGTGTTCTTCTGCAGCAGAAGCCGCTCGGCTCCAGGTGTGTCAAAGCCGGGAAGGGGTTGAAGGTGGTGCTGAGGCTGGGGCTGAGTGGACAGAAGAGGCTGCCTGGCGCCAGTGTCTCACAGCGGAGTTTCAATAGTTGTGAGCCGCTGTGTTCCTGTGACACTGCCCAGGACCTTGTGCGGACCCAGGCTAAGCTTATATCCTCAAATCTTTGCACAGCAGTCCTACAGGAGCGCTGGAATAAGGACCAGCAATGTAGGCTCTCGTCACAGGTCTGCCACTCATACCTCAGGGGTCACTTAAACCTCCCCAGGTAACGGTGTGCTGGAGCCCACAGCTCATACCTGTTTGTGAGAGCCAGCTGTCAGCTTTTCAGGGATTTTGCTACCCTGTTATTAAATCCAGCCATCATTAGGTTTCATAAACTTACAATTAAATAAATTCTATTAGAAACCAGTTTGATGAAAACCAGTTCTATGAAAACTGATGACTTCTTAATTATGTGATTGTTCTATGATCTATGCTCTGAGGGCTCTCTGTGTCTGTGACATCTGAATGTTGAATGATGAACATTTCTTTTCCTCCATTCCCTGTCCCTGCCCCCCGCAATCTGATTGTTAGCACTCATACCCCTGTCTCCAGGCCTCAGTTTTCACAAATGTAAGAAGTGGACATTAATACTGTCCTCTGAGCATCAGGTCAAATGAGATTTGGGGCACGAAAGCAGCTTGCAAAGGTTGCCATTGCCTGGCAGCATTTGGCAGGAACCCTGCTTCCCAGTCTCCCAGCCTGCTTCCCCTGTACCCTTCTGTCTTCATCATGTGTTCCTGCCCTCCAGCCACACTGCCATCCTTGCTGTTCTTCAAACACACCAGGCACTTTCCACCTGAGGGCACTGAATGTTCCCTCTGGTTGAAATGCCCCCCAGGGTACCGCCACTACCACCAAGAAAGCCACATGGCTAACCTTCTTACCTGCTTCAAGTCTTTGCTCAAATGTCACTCTCTCAATGAGGTCCACCCTGAGCGCCATATTTAAATCAGAGCCACTGGGGCTGGACATGGTGGCTCACACCTGTAATCCCAGCACTTTGGGAGGTGGGTGGATCATGAGCTCAGGAGTTCGAGACCAGCTTGACCAACATGGTGAAACCCTGTCTCTACTACAAATACAAAAAAATTAGTAGGGCGTGGTACCATGTGCTTGTAATCTCAGCTACTCAGTAGGCTGAGGCAGGAGAAGCATTTGAACCTGGGAGGCAGAGGTCGCAGTGAGCCGAGATTGTGCCACTGTACTCCAGCCTGGGTGACAGAGCGATACTCTGTCTCAAAAAAATCAGAGCCCTCATCTCAGCTCATGCAGAGCCCCTTTGCCCTGCTCTATTTTATTTCTTTGCCCATAAATTGATTACTTACCACAGAAATTAGTTATGTATTATGCTTAGTGTTTATTGTCTGTTTATTCCAGTGCAATGTAAGCCTCACTTTAGAGATTACTCTCTGTTCTAATTACTGCTGTACCCTAAGCTCTAATTAACTGTAGGCACTAGATGATTATTTGTTGAATAAATGAATGCCTCTCCTTCCCTGCGTTTTTCCTCTGTAAACATATCTAAGTAAATTCAGGCACTGCTCTTCACAAAGGTGTTTTCAAGAGCAACCTGTAATACACACAAGCACAGCGATGTGCACCCCATGTGCACCCACACCTGGGACATTCCTACCTCACGCTCACCCACATTCTCTGCCTCAGCACAGGGAGATTTCTTTTGTTTTTTATCACCCTGAAGCCTGTGCTGTTTGCACCTTCTGCATAAAATGAGCTTTCATTACACTTTCCTGAAGCAAGCTCATTTTCATTTCCTAATTATTTTGAATCAGCTGGAATTGGTGTTTGGGACCTGGGGTCTCCGGAGTGGGAGAATTCCGCTGGAGACTACAATTGAAATTCATGAGAAATGTTTACCCATTTCTCATTTCCTTCTGGGGCCAAGGCCCCCAGTCCACTCCCAGAGGATGAGTGGAGTTACTGCAGTAGAAGTGAGTTCAGCCGGAAGGAAGGTCGAGGGCATGTTCTAAGTAAACACAGAGCATTGCGCAGAAATGAGGAGCTTAGGGGTCAGAAGAGTCCTCCTTGGGAGCGACTTACCTCTCAATTACACAACAGGATGAAAACTGACCCAGTGTGGCCTGAGGGGAGGGGCATTGGACTGGGAGTCACAGACCATCAGAACTGGAAGGATTTGGAGAGGCCAGCTGGTTCAGTTCCCTCATTGGGCAGATGGGGAAACCGAGACCTCAAATGAAGAGGTGACTTGCCCACGCTCTCAGCAGGAGTCAGCAGCTGTTTTCTGAACCAGAGCCCTTTCCACTGCCAGGAGGCATGTGCCTTTTCCTGTTCTGCCCAGGACTGTGCTTTCTACAGGAGAAAACACAGACATAGGCCCTGAACTCATGGGGCTGACGATTTAGAAGGGAGTGAGCTTGAGCTCATCATTAGAAATTATGCACTGCAAGCATTTGCCGATTCACCGTAGTTCAGACTCATTTTCTATTATTTTTAAAAAAACTTTTTTTTCTCTCAAAGGATAAAAGAGAAAGTTATTTAACATAATCTAGACAATATAGGGACTCTCAGACCTTCTGTTTTACTAAATTTTATGAAATTATCTTGGCAAGCAGAGTGTTGCTTTAGGAATAATTCATGTCCAGGAAACATAACAGGGCCCCTTCCACGATAAAGCCTATTCTGAGAAAGGCTCCATGGAGAGACAGACCCATGGGGAGTAGGAAGACCGGGGATTCAGACCTGACTTTCCGGCAGAGACTTGAACAAATTTACTTCTACCTGTTTCCTTTTTTTTTTTTGTAAATTAGATGCAATAATCCCTGTTCTTCCTATTCCATGAGAATGAAATGAGTTAATAGGTTAGTGTTATTTGTGTTTCTACAAGGTAAATACAAAGGAGAAATAAATAACCTCTTGCTTTTGAATAGTGCTTTGGAAGCACTTTTTCATAAATTGCCGGAAAAAGTTGAGTAACATTAGCAAAGTCATATATAGCCAGTGAGTGGTAGGGTCAGAGTTGACAAGAAAACTGACATTCACTGAGCATCTGGTGATCCCAGGCAGACCCTTTTTTACTCATACCATTGCTTTCATTCCCATTATTATAGTATTTATGAGCTAATTAGAGATGTGTTGGACACATGTCATTAAAGCATTTACTTCATTTGGCATTCACAGTAAGCCCATGAAATAAGCATCATGATTATCTCCATTTTACAAACGGAGAAGAAAATCTTAGCGAGGTTAGGCAACTGCTCCAGTAGGAAGTGGAGGCAGGACTTGATCCTGGGTCTGAATGACTCCAAAGTCTGAGCTCCCAACCACTGAGCACAACTGTGATTCCACTTAGACCACCTGTCATTGAAACCCTCCCACACACTGTGAGGAAGGCAGTGTATTCATGAGGAACTCTTCCTTTCAACAGATGACGAAACCAATGCTGAGGGAGATCAAGGAGCTTCGTTCGCCAAGGTTCCTCACTCAGATGGTGGCAGAGACAGAGTCTGATTCTCAATGTGTTAACCCTCTCTCCACCACCATCTCTTTCCACACCCATTCTTAAAACTCTGTCTCAAAATTTAGACCAGCAGTTTCAGCTGTATTCAAAAGTCAATGCACTTCAGTGCACTTTGTATCTTTCTAAATCGACACATCTTCGTGTTCTGGATCTCCATTTCTGGGTAAGTAGCTAATATGTTGTCATAACTGGGGCTTAAAGCCTCTGATTCCTCCTTTTCCTCTCCCACACGCAGCCAGTTCCTGTGGAGTTTACCTCTGCACATCCTACCTGCTCTTCTATAGCTGTCCAGGAGGCCTGTGGGCTTCCTTGAAATATGCTACACTCAACATAATCATATCCAATCTATTTAGCACAGCCACCTAAATGGCCTCATTCAGCAGCTCCAGTTTCTTTTGACTTGACCAGTCCTTGACATTCCTCCCATAGCTCCAGACTGACCTTCCTTAAGCATACCTCTGACTGTGTCACAACCCCAAACTCCACTGCCCCACGCATCTGCCTCATTACAGCTTCTAATTGGAGGTCCTAGACTCAAATGCTGAAAGACGTCAGGCAGAAAACATAAATGAGTGAAACAAGCTCCTTTGAATCCTTTAGACAGAAACACACTTTGCCTGTTAAATACAGAGGGATATTCTTCACTCTGCAAAGAATTTTTTCCTGATATATGTGTCTTTCTGGGGAACTTTCAACTTTCCTACTTTTGATAGAGACACTGGGGAAAAATGGTTCTCTTTCTTTAATGTAAGAGAAGCAATGGTGCCATTAAGAGGCCGGAAAGCATTAGCATGGGGGAGCTATAGGGAATGGTGGAGACCCTACCCACATGGCCACCTCTTCCTAGTGCTGACTGATTCTTGGAAGGCAGGAAGCTGCCAGAATTGCCAGATTTTCTAATATTCTTAGAGAATTTGGAAACGTGGATTGTTGTGTGGGATCAGAAATTTTATGTTGTCATAATCCTCCTTCTCTTTCTCTCCCTCAAAACATAGTATAAGCTAATAATATTAGGCTGGCCGACAAAATTCATCTGTGAAATCAATTCAAACTTTGATCACTTGTTTGTGACTTTGGTGCACATGCTTAAACCCAAATCCACTGACCATTTCTCAGTTCACCCTCAGATAATCTTTCTGGGCTTTACATCTCCCCAAAACATGTCGACACTGATTATTCTCAGTTTTACATCATTCTCCTCCTCTTCATCCTCCCTGCTTTGATGGTAGCTCTGCTAAGAAGTCCTACTTGGGGGACTGCACTGCACTTATTTCCTCCTTAAGACTAATCTCAAACATCAACTATTTCCAAAGCCTTCCCTGGCCATCTAAAAATGACCACTCCCAAACTTGTATACTTACTGATACCCCTTGTGTTACTTTGGCTGGCTTTATTAATTACGCACATGTTTCATCATATTCTATGGAACCGTGAATTCCTTGAGGACTTTACATTTTGTTTTACTGTGAAGAATTCGTTTTCCTGATCTTTGCAGACCCAGTCTTTGGCATAATGTCCAGCTTATGGTAGATTTTCACTAGGATTATTATGCTTCATTCCACAGACAATGGGGAGCCGTTGAAAGATTTTTAGAGTAGCAAAATCAAAGCTATGTTCGAAGAAGACCCTCTGGATACTCATAGAAGGTAGGCTAGATGGGGAGAGGCTGACTTTTGGTAGACATATAGAAAGTTATTGCAATAGACTCATTGAGAGGAATAAGAATTGGAACTAAGGAACCTACAGTGGAAAGGATGGAAGAAATGTTGAATACATCGAGGACATGGGGTTAAATGGAGAACGGTGGCATTGTATTATATAAACGCGTAACAGATGCCATTGAAATATTATATATGGTGACAAAAAGAGAAAAAAAGAGCCGGGTGCGGTGGCTCAAGCCTGTAATCCCAGCACTTTGGGAGGCCGAGGCGGGTGGATCACGAGGTCGAGAGATCGAGACCATCCTGGTCAACATGGTGAAACCCCGCCTCTACTAAAAATACAAAAAACTAGCTGGGTGTGGTGGTGCGTGCCTGTAATCCCAGCTACTTAGGAGGCTGAGGCAGGAATTGCCTGAACCCAGGAGGCGGAGGTTGCGATGAGCTGAGATCGTGCCATTGCACTCCAGCCTGGGTAACAAGAGCGAAACTCCGTCTCAAAAAAAAAGAAAAAGAAAAAGAAAAAAAGAGAGTACAATCCAAATGCAGGTGATCCTTGCTTCCTTTTTACAGTGAATACATGCCATGAAATGAACTTGAAAATGGAATGTATAATCTGATGCTCTCTTGGTAGTTCTGGTTTCTAACCATCTAAACTCTGTCCATAACCATAGCTTCATGGTTTCTTTGTAAGCATAAATTGACCACTTCATCTGGTGCTCAACCAAAGGAACTTTAATTTCTTGCATTTCTGGAAAAAAATTTCTTTTGGACATCTAAAAGATAATGCTTTACAATATTTAAGGGATTTTTAAGGGTAAGTTTGACTATAGACCAATATTTGTCTTATATTACAACATAAAAATCTAGTCATTCACAAGATGGGGCTTCACTGATTTTTAATCTGTTAAATAAACAGAAGAAAAGACTAAGAATCTTAAGATGTAAACTCTGATACAAGCATGATGTTGACCAATGAATGGCCTGGGCCATTGGAACAAAATGATCATGGAGTTGGATCATGATTTATTGATTATTTATTTATTTAGTTGGAGTTTTGCTCTTGTTGCCCAGGCTAGAGTGCAGTGGCACAATCTCGGCTCACCGCAGCCTCGGCCTCCCAGGTTCAAGCTATTCTTCTGCCTCAGCCTCCCTAGTAGCTGGGATTACAGGTGTGTGTCACTATGCCCAGCTAATTTTTGTAGTTTTAGTAGAGATGGGGTTTTGTCATGTTGGCTAGGCTTGTCTCAAACCCCTGATCTCAGGTGATCCACCTACCTCGGTCTCACAAAGTGCTAGGATTACAGGCGTGAGCCACCACGCCCAGCCTGGATCATTATTTCTAAGGTCCTAGATGCACAGAATATCAAGGCAAGGTGGACTTTAGAGACCATCTGGTTTAACCCTTTGTATTTGATAGAGGAGGAAACAGAGTCCCTTCTAGGTGCAGTCATTTGCTCAAGGTTAGTGAGTATGGAATGACACCCAGAACCCAGGCTGGCTGACTCCCTGACCAGTATCTGTGCTTTGCCTATTGCCTGCAACATTAACCAGCCCTGATTTGCATGCCTCATCCATGCACTACAGGAATCTAAACATTGCAGCCACATTCCAAGGAAGCAGATGCTGTTGTGCAGATGTGCATGAGTCTTGAAGACCAAGAACTGTGGGAAATCAGGCAGGGCAGGAGAGGGATTTTGATAAATGTGAATATCCGGACCACAGACTTGGGGGTCCTTCTTTCTTCAGGCTACTGAGGTGCCTTATCAGCAGTTTCATCATCATTGCCCTGATGGGCCTGGGTGGGAAGGGCAGTTTGTGGGGTTGGGCTGAGCTGGAAAATATTCCTATGAGTTGGAAGATTTCTTAAACCCACTCCTATACAGGTCTGGGAGGGAAATTTAGTCCCAGAGCAAAAATGCCTCAAAACAGGGAGTTTTATCCTGCCAAAGTCAAGTCAGTGATATTTGAAGTTGCTTGGTAAAGGACAGTGTTGGCATTGTATGTTTACAAGTTCTGTTCAGATGACATGCCACCAAGGCATCCCCAGCAGGCTTCAGGCTCTTACTGGAGCACTTGCAGCTATGTGACATTGAGAAGTAGCTGTTATAAACATACAATTTCTGGTTTTTGGTGTTAATCCTGACTATGATAATGAGGGTTTGGTGGGGTTATTTTGGAAGGTCTGGCGAGGTAGATTGGGATTATAATTCCAGAATTGAAAGGACCCTGGGGATCATCTCAATCCACCCTCTCATTGAACAGAGGAAAAAATATAATTTTGGAGAGGAATATTGACTTACTTGGGGGTCACATGGCATATTTGTGCTTTTATTTAGAAGTAAAGGGAAGAGCCTCTCTTCCATTTATAGCCAGAAAAAGCATGTATTCTAGGGGCTAGTGTTGGGTAGGCAATTAGACAAAGCCAATGGGTTTCAGCTGTGTGGAATACTTCTGGGTTTGGGATTTCAGAGGCAGACTGCTCTTCCTCTCTCTGAACTCTGACCTCCTCTTCTGTCCAATGGGAATGTGGCCAGAGCAGCAAGATTCAAGCCATAGTCCCTCAAGGGGCTTCAAGGTAACCAAGGAGGATGATGAGCAAGCAGAGCCAACTTCAGCTAGAGCAGCTTGCTTCTGTCTCTTCTTTATACTGGGCCCCACTGAAGATTTTCTATGAGAAAATGTTTACTGGGAAGAACATATTTGAAAACCACAACTTAAGATGAGATGCGTCCCCAGAGGGCCCCTGCAGCCTGACACTCAGTGAGTTCTCAGCTCTAGGAGGGCAACTCACTGGGTGTGTAGGCAGGGGCACAGGGTGGTCTCCACATGAGCACCAGCAGTCAGCCAAGCAGCATGCAGCGTTCTGCAGGGGGAGGCCTGCTGGTGCCCCATGGATGTTGGAATCTGTGCAGGAGGCTAATGCTGACATTAAGATGGCATTCTGGAAGAGAGTCAGCTGTGCGAGCACAAGTGGAGAAATATCACTTCCTGCTGCCACTATGTTAATCTCTGCTTTCAAAGGAACTGGAAAAATGTCCCATCTCACAGATGCAGGGACTGTAGGGCACTTCAGGTAGACAGCTCAGTCCCTAAGTTGCCTCAAGTAGACTACTTCTCTGTTATGCCCAGAGGTTGTCCGTCTGATTTTGGAGCAGAGAGGGTGCTGGAAAATAATATTCTTTTCCACTCCATGTCATTTGGGGAATTAGTGACAGATCTGGGACTAGAAAAGGCATTTCCTGAATTTCATGTAAAAGGCCAGGGCCATGCTGCCCCTTCCAAAGGGCCCATGTCCATCTACCTGTGCATCCACCAATTTCCAGAGTATTCTCTAGCAAGAAAGCCAAGCTTTAGATAGAAATATATTCCAATGTCTTTAATTCAGTGTTAGGTCTTCAGATTTTATTATTGCTCTTGAAAAGCATCATCGCTTTTTTCCCATTCATAAATTTCTGCTTTATGTCAGCTGCTTCACCTACCTTGCTGGGAGACTCCACTTATTTGGAGCAAATAAATGAGTTAAATTCTCTCTTATGTGTTTATCATCTTGATAAAGGAGTCCTAACAAGGTTAAATTGTCTTTTGTCTGAAAAAGAATCAAACTTAAGAGAAAGAATCTTGCTCAATGAATATGAAGTTAAGAGTCAAATCTTGGGGAGAAGAGGGGGAAAATGATGAGAAGAAGTCATCGCTACATCGTTACTGAGAAAAAAAGTTCTATAATTTCTGTGATCTTGAGCCTCAGTACCAATAAAAGCTATTTGCACTGACAAAATTTCTAGATGGTTGATGTGTTTGAAAGTGGAAGAAAATATGGTTAGAAAGTTTGTATCTAGCCTTATCTAAATACAGAGAACCCACTGTCATATTAAACCAATGTTTGGTAATTTTTCTTCTGGTTAAGACCACTCTTCAACAAAACATTAAAGAATGCCACGATTTTATGACCAACATTAGTTGGGGGAATGGGCTGAGAGATTCCTCTTAACCTAAGCACCCATCTGATAATCTGACTTATCCTGGAGTTTAACTCTGGATAAGACTCTTATCCTGGAAGGCATAACTGACCTTTTTGTCAGAAAGTTCAGTTTAGGATGATACATACTCATGTCCTCAGTGAATACCCCCTGGTTGATCCTGAGACTCTGGTTTTATTTTTAATGAACGTATAGAAATTGCATCTAGAGTACCAATCCACATCATCGCTTAGAGTAACCGTTTAATCTTTTCTTCTTCTTTATCAGTTAGTCTTTTATTACCATCACTGTTCTATCTTGTGCAATGACTATTTTCAAGGCTCATCTTTCTGTTTAAGGGGCCAGATCTTCTGTGTCCTAGTATTTCCACTGTCCCTAGCACAGGGCATTCTAAGAGGGCATCATCCCGTACAGCAGTGGTTCTGGGACATAGAACAACATCTTGACACATTTATGATGCCATAACTCGTGGGGCTGGGGAGAGTTGCTACTGGCACCTGGTTAGGGTAGAAGCTAGGGATACTGCTAAAAATCCCACAATGCTCAAGACAGCTTTTCTCAGCAAATTATCTCGCTCAAAATATCAGTAGTACTGAGGTTTAAAACACCCTGCCATGGAACACCAATTTTTGAAAATTTTTAGATGCAGAGACCTACTGTAAATAGGACATTGCAGACAGACTCAACATATACAATGACAACACCCTACATATAAAATGAGTGGAAGCACAGTGCCTTTGTATGCCCCTGCTGTATCCTAGGCTTGGTGGAGAATAGCTTGGGAGTTTTTGGTGTAGACAAAAGAGCTTGCAATTCAAAAAGACAAGGCATGGGTTTGAGATCTTAATCCGTCACTTACCAGATGTACAACCTTGGGTGAGTTGCTTAACCTCCCTGGGTTTATTTTATTTTATTTTTTACCTGTGAAATGGGATCATCACTCCTGTCTCAAAATTGTTTTAAAGCTTGAATGAGATTATAATTGTAAAAGTACCTTGTAAACTCACTTCTCTGCTCTTTACCAAATATTCTGACTAATACAAGGTTAATTCATGTTGAATTACTGGCTATGGAATAATGATTGTATATAAATTGCTAAAGCACTAAAGATACTAAAATGCTAAAAATATCTAAATACTCTAGAGTTGTTCGATGAGAACCTCTTCCAGGAAAGTGGAGAGCTTAGAAGGTAGCTTCTTTGGTCTCCACATCTTTTTTAACTAGATGTAACTGCAATAAACTTGATCCCTTAGAAATATTCTGACCTTTTCCAGCCTCACCTTAAAAGAAGAACAGCTTCCTACTCATGGAATATTTTGGGGGGATTTAGACAACATACCTCTAAATTCCAGGGTATGTTGTTTTGATGTGATCCTGCTCTTCCCTCATATTTATTTTTTGCATCTACTTCTGACAGTGACCCTCCCTCCCTATCCATGCCTTTTGCTAATAAAATGCAAACTCCTTGGGCTTGACATTCAAGGCCCTTAAGAATCTCACCTCCGGGCCGGGCGCGGTGGCTCAAGCTTGTAATCCCAGCACTTTGGGAGGCCGAGGCGGGTGGATCACGAGGTCAAGAGATCGAGACCATCCTGGTCAACATGGTGAAACCCCGTCTCTACTAAAAATACAAAAAATTAGCTGGGCATGGTGGCACGTGCCTGTAATCCCAGCTACTCAGGAGGCTGAGGCAGGAGAATTGCCTGAACCCGGGAGGCGGAAGTTGCGGTGAGCCGAGATCGCGCCATTGCACTCCAGCCTGGGTAACAAGAGCGAAACTCCGTCTCAAAAAAAAAAAAAAAAAAAAAGAATCTCACCTCCACCCACCCTTCCGAATTCATCTCCTTCTCTTTACTACTGCTTACCCTGCACTTCCCAAATACTTGATCATTATTTGGGACATTGGACAATGCTTTCTAATTCCTCAACTTGGGACATAATTATGTTTCTGTTTCTATGATTACTGCCTACTCTGAGGTCTCTGCCCTTTTCTGCTTGTTGAATTAAAAGTGACCTTGAAACAGAGATTAGTAGAAACCCTAAAGGCTTTGAGAACAGGAAGAAAGAAGGGATGTGGTGTTGGGCTGAGTCATATTCCATCAGTTTCAGTTTCCTTCATGGACCTTTCTAGTTCTACCCATCTGCTTGCACTTAGCTTTCCACCTTGACCTGAATTCATGCCATCGTGATGTTGTGTCTCCCTCACTACATGCCACCCTGGAAGGGCCTAATTCATACAACCTTGTCTAACTCCCAGCAGAGAGCCTGGCCCAGTAAGGGGACATCGGGATTCTCACCTTCACATAGTCATATTCACAAAGGTAGGAGGATTCCAAGTTGAAGTGCATGAAGTAAAGCTTGATCCGAAACCCATCTGGGACAGTGATATTCCAAGTCACCTCCGAATCACTGGGATAGGAGTCTGGATAACCAGGCGACTGGATCTGGCCAAACATATTGTTTAGCTCCACGGTATGGGCTGAAGCCTTTGACAGGGAGAAGCACAGAGCATGATAGAGAAGCAGCCACCTGAAAGACATGAATGTAGGTCTACTTACATTTATAAACACAGCCCCGACCATTCGTCTCAGTCACAGCTAGGAGAACTGAGCATGTCTCTGTCTCCGGCCTGCCGTAATTACTTTTCCCCTTCTGACCTTGCCTCTCCAGTCTGTATTGTGAAAATATGGTAACTACATGATTTCTAAGATTTCTTCTGTTTTTGTTAATTCAAAGTTCTGATAATAGTATTAAAGTTAAACTCCCAGAAAGTATTGTGTTTGGGAGTCTGACACATTTAACTGTTGAAAATGTAACTTTCATAATTAGGTAAAAGTTGTTATCTCTTCAGTTCAGCTTCATTTAAGAATCATAAACTCTTGATTCTCTTCTCCAAAAAGTAAATGATAATAACATGGCAATACTGGGATGAGGGTTAAATGCATTGATGGAATCTGTAGTACCTTAAATTGATTTAACATGTTGAAAATGGTATTTTACCACAAACTCAGTCAAGGTATGCAAAATATTTAATAAAAAAAGAATGAGCAAAGCAAGTTTTCTTCCTCTTGGTAAAAAGATCAAAAATCTACAACTTATTCCTGTAGGAATCAGGGATAATGGACTGATAAGGAGTTGCAAAAGAGACAAGGAAAATTCAATAAAACTTACAGAGCACATCACCATGGCTGATGCAATAATGAGGCAGAATGACCAAGGCTGGTCAAAGCCCTCTTGGTCAGTCAGTATTCACCACACCAGGCATCTGTCTAACAGACTGCTTCCCCTGTGACATCCAGTGACCTTGAACTCAATCATCCCAAACTCATCACTCCTCTCCTAATCATTTCCTGCTCTCGTTTCTGATTTCTGTTAATGGAATCACCATCAACCCGTTCCCGGGTCTGAACTTTAACCATTCATCTTTTCATTTACCCCAGAGTTAATAGTCACCAGTTCCTACTTATTCTGCTTCCTATGTTTTGGAACTCCATCTGTCCTCCTCTGCAGTTAATTGCATAGTTTAGATGTTCTTATATGGCTTATTGCTAGAGCATCCTAACCGATATCCCCAACCCACCCATCAGCAGTCTTCCGCCAAAGCTGATTTTCTGAAACACAGATGTGGCCATCCTGTTTTACTGTGCCTGCTGGGTAAAGCTTCTGCTCTGAGGATGGCTGATGAGACCCTTTTGATCTGATCGATCTGATTGATCTGCCCTTCCCACCTCCTCTCAGTAGCCAGCCCTGTTATTCTGCGGGCATGCCATGCCCTTCCTTCCATTCCATGCCTTAGTCCCATTGCACGTGCTCTGCTACTCCTCACTTACATATCCTCCAGTGTCTTATCTTCCACCATCCAGCTCAGAGCTTCCCAGCTGCGGAGTATCCTTTCACTCCTCCACATGCCACAGCTCCCTACACATTCCTCTGTTATGGTGGGCATCACATCGCACTGCTTTAGACACACCCTTTGGAGTGAGACGTACTTGGATTGAAGTCCCAATTCTTCCACTTACTGAATGTGAAAACTTGGGCAACAAGTCTCCCTGAGCCCTAGTTTCCTCAAATGTAAAATGGAGACTATAATATCTAATTTATAAGGCTCCTATAAGCATTAAAGATGATGTATATAAAGGTCCTAGTATAGAGTCTGAAATATAATAGATTATAAATGAATGAATCAATGAAAGTGGGGCCTGAGTCTTAGATACCCTAAAAAGTCAATGCTGGGAAACCATACCAGCATCTTCAGATTAACAGTTATATCTTTGCTAATCAGAAAGTTGTCTCCCTCCAGTACCCAGCCTGCCCATGTATTCAGATGCATATATCTGTATAATGCATACATATGAATGTTTGGGTATGTAAACAGAGCAAGATAACTACATACATAAATCACGTAGCTATGTCATGGTAATATTTACATAAATTGTAAATAGGCAAGTACAAAAAGGTCTGAAAGGATATACACCAAGGTATTAACAGTAGTTATTTCCAAAACGGGAATGTAAATATTTTTATATTTGTGCATATGAAATGTTTACAATTGTCAAGAAGGACCATGTACTATTTTTTCAATAAAAAGAAAATACATGTATTTATTTTTTTTTCAAGGTCCCTACAATAGCCATATGTGAGATTCTATTAAGAAAACAAAATGTCTTAATCCCATAGCCAATGTCAATATTTTCTTAAACCAATCTGTGGAAGGAGGGCCTCCGAAGCAGAAGGAAAGGAAGGCATATGTCCAAGTTAACCCGTGAATTAGTTGGAAAGCTAAGTCAAAAAAACCAGTTGGCAGGGCCCAGACATCCCATTCTTAAGTGAGGAAATGAACCAGTGTTAAGAGGGCTGGAAGTTCAGGTTCAGCCCTGCTGAGGAGGGAAGGGCAGTGGCCCTGGGTCAGAAGAGCTCGATTCAGCTCCAGCTCTGACTCTATTTATCCTTTCCATTTTAGGAAGTCATGGGAGGTCTTGTTTCCTCATCCATTAAGTTGTAATGATAACAACTTCCCACAGTGCTGCTATCAGAGTAAAGGAGGATTGGGAAGTGTTTTGTTAACTCTCCAGCCCTAGGCAAGCATTGGTTATGATTATCCCATGGTGCTGCTTCCCAAAAAGCAAGAGTTAGGAATGAGCTTTGGCTCCTAACCCAAACTTCCCTGTTACAGCGACACCCAAGTTATGCAAGGCTGAAAGGTCAATTTCCTCCATGTGTGCTTTTTCCAGATGACATCGAAGAGACACTGAACGTCCTGAGACCGGTTCTGTCAAGGACTGGCAGCAGACAACCCTGTCTAGCCCAGAAGCCCGGTGCCATGTGTGGTAGGCAACTGGTCAACGTGGGAGGAAGGCCCAGGAAGCTTTCCTTTCTACTTTTGTTTGCATCGCAAAACGGTTTCAGGCATATGAAACAAATATCGCCCTTCATGTAATGGGCTTGAGCATATGCTTGTCTCTCGTGTCAATTGAAGAATCTAAGTGGCAGCTTTCATTCCTCGTCACACTCTGAATGTTTTTGGCTTCTTATATACCAGGCACCGGCTGTATAGTTCCCAACACCTGCTATCTACCCTCTGACTAATAAAAAAGTTTAGCTACGTTGCTGAAATGTCAGAAGTAATATATAGAGCTGAGATTTTATAGGCCCCGTTGTCGGAACAGGCTAGCAGGACTGTGTAAAAATGCCTGCATGTATCTGTGACTGTGGCATGAATGGCACTGCTGTCTTCTCCATACACTCCCTGTACACACCCCTCATTTCAACCCACACAACACCAAGACTCCGTTTTTGAACTGAGGAGTTGGAAGGGACTGCATAGATTCCTTACACAGCGCCCTAATTTGACAGATGATGAAAAGGATACCCCAAGAGATGTCACATCATGCTCAATACCATATGGTGAATTAACTTCAACAGAAGAAGGGAATAACAGGAGCTCACAGAAGAAGCTGGGTCCATGCCCATATCACGCCCAGGCATCTGGCCAAAGCAATTAATCCTGTGAAAAATAATGTAAAAACCCATGGCTTTCTGTGGAAAATTTAAAAATACTAATGCCAAAGTCCTTCCCCCGAAGATTCTGGTTTAATTGGTCTGGGGTGAGGCCTGAGCACAGGCATTTTTTAAGGCACCACAGATCATTCTAATGTACAGTCAAAATTAAGAGCCGTCAGAGTAAAATAAGACACTTGGAAGAAAGTCTAGTTTTATAGTAGAAAAAAACTTGAACTTGGACTCCCGAAGACCCAAATTTGAATCTGACTTTTTCAAGATCATCAGTGTGGCTTGGGCAAGTTGCTTGACTGCTTTTATACCCACCACTTATCCCTAAATCCTTCCTTCATCCATCTGAAAACCAGATGAGACAGGATTCACGAACGTGCTCTACAAACACTGAAATACTGTGAACATGTGAGGCAAGACCTGCTGGAGACTTTTCTAGTGGAACACGTTTCTAGTAGTTACTTGGCTATTCAAAAATTGAATTCAATTCAACAAATACGTATTGAATGGCTAGTAGAAAATAAACATTATGTTAGGTGCTGGTCATACAAAGATGAAGACATAGATCATGCACCTTAAGGAGCACCCAGATTTGTAAAAGAAGGTGCACGTTTAAATAAGGAGATGTTACAAAGACAGTAAGAGATGCAGCTTCAAGAGACAGAGACAGAACGAAGGACAAAGGAGGAGATGCTCACTTTGGAAGATGGTGGTCGGGAGAGAGAAAGAGATATTTGTGACAGCTTGAACAATCAGGTCTTCTAGGTGGAAAATAAAGGGGAAGGTTGCTCCAGGTTTGGGATGAGCATGTGCCGAGATACAGAACTGTCACTCAGCCACGTAGTTTGGTGTGGTTGCAGCGCTGAATAGTAAGATGGGATTCTGACCAGATCTTTGACACATAAATGAGATTATCATTCCACGTAGATGGACATAAATCCCATTTATTTTGGAGAAAGAAAAATGAAGTTTAATGGCGGGTTTAAAATTACAATGGATTTAAAAAGAACAGAATTATTGCAGTAACTTTTTAAGGACCGGGTTATCTCTCTGAACCACAGGTAATTGGAGTTCAAAAAGTTAACGTAGTGTGAAGCCTCTCGTTGGTCTCAGACCCAGAAAAGTTACTCAGTTACTTTGCAGAAGAGAAACGAATAAAAACACTTTCCCAATTGGAAAGAAAATTAATAGTAAAAGAGGTGTTTAGGGACTTTACGCATCTGCAGAGAGTTTGTGTGTGTGTTTGTGTGTGTGTGTGTGTGTGTGTGTGTGTGTGTGTGAAACAGCATTAGCACTTAAGTAATAAAAATAACTAGGGTGGTTGGGTTTTCAGACTTGCAGGAAAAAACTTGTATGAAATGCCTGGTAAGGAGTGTCATGTATAGTGAGGAATAAGAAAGGT
>NC_133456.1:79195725-79288225 GCF_048565385.1 Saimiri boliviensis
AAGAAGTTTCTGCCCCTGTAGGAATCAGTATGTCTGAAACATTTAAAAAGAAGGAAGGAAGGAAGGAAGGAAGGAAGGAAGGGAGAGAAATGAATTTTCAGAACTAACCAGGAGCTGATTTATGTGCAATATGATTTTTTTCAGAGTTCATAAAGGGGAATGTGTGCTTCCCTACTCCCAAATTTCTGACATATTTTTAACTGTTTGTTAATACGGGTCTTGGTATTTAAATGATGTTCTTTTTTATTGGCACATATGGGTCAATTTTCTCCTTTTGTGTTTTACTCAAACCAAAGGCTGCAATCTCAGCAATTTGATCCTTACAGAAGAGGCTGTTCCTTGTTACAACAATACTGGGCAGTGCTTCAGCCATCCATAACACGCCCATTATATGTAGTCTCATAGGAGGCATTGCAGGTCCAGTGTCTAGCCAGAAATGAGAACCAAAGATTGGTATTTTGTTTTTGAGGTGTGACTAACCCATAACCTTCTTAATTCCAAATAGTTTTGTTTGTTTTTTCATAACTTAGTTTTAAATATATTTCCAAATCAGAGACTGCCTCTCAAAATGTAACCCCTCACCAAAAGAATCCTGTCTGAGAAGTTTCTGCAGAAACTTCTCTCATATTTGAAAAAAGAATGGATTGGAAATCATTTTTGGGCTGGGGTTTAATGAAGAAAGTGAGGAACTGGCTACCACCATCACAAGAAGCAATAACACTGTATATAAAAATATTGATGTGTTGAGATAGCCTGTATTATTCTAGGTAAATGTCATCTAGGGGAATAATATGCTTGCTTTTTGGTTCTCTTTTGAGGTACTTACCCTGGGGAATAGGAAGCATAAGAACAGTTACAGAGATCTACTTCCTTGGGCAGGCACAGGTTTACAGCCATGATAGACACTCATTGTGAGGAATGTCAAGTTGTGTGAGTACGTGTATGTATGTAGGGGAGGTTGATACTTGAAGTAAACCTCTTGAATAATGCTAAGAAATCCAAAGTATAATACCAAGTTTGAATTTATCCAGATGACATCGGGGTAACACTACACTGTTTTAAGTAGGGAAATAGCATGATCACATTTATATTTTCTGACTATAGTCAAGTTTCCATGGGTAGAAGAAACTGGAGGAAAGCATACTGAAAGGATGAAGACCAGCTAGAAACATATTCAACAGAATGGGCAAATGATGGTGATTTGCCTCACCTGGTGGGATTATAGATATTGAAATTTGCTGTATTCTAGAGATATTGATAGAGAAACAACATGACTTGGAAATGGCTTGAATATCTCCATGACGATAAACAACAATTTGGAAAATATGTTCTTGTTTCAAATCTTATTGTGAACACATGCAACTGTTTGTCTGTGGCTTTGTTTTTTTCTGTCCATAGGAGCATATTGGGTCTACATTTGGGGAAAGCTAGAAGCACTATAGCTATTGCCCCAAAAACAACCCCCAACAAATGACAGAAAGGAAGCTGGCAAATCGATATTCCAGTTTTCTTTCACTCTGTCCCACTAGAGTCCTAGGGTTCCCCAGCAAGAGTTAGCTTCAGTTACCAACAGTTGTAAATGATTTCATAATGCCCCCTGCGTTAGCATTCTTCCATCTCCTTTTACTTCTCCACTCCCTCTCTACTTCCGTACCAGCATTTCTTGGGAAAACTTGAATATTTGTCTTAGCGTCTGTTTTGGATAAACACAAATGATGACAACTTTCACTAGAAAGGGATGATGTTGAGTGGAAATGAAGAATTCGTATTTGGGAAAGATGAGATCAAGATACTCTATTCACATTGCTGTAGTTTAGCCCTTAGGGTCTTTCTGGTGTCGTGTTAGAAGACTGCTTCCAGAAGCCTTGTTTCTGAAGCTTTGTGCTAAGGATTGCTCATCTTTTGCTAATAGTCTTTTAGACATCTAATTGGTTCTTCCACTGAGTGCTGAATTTGTTTTTGATTATGTCATTGCTGTTAAATAAAATTTAATTGTATTATACAAATTGCATTAGAGAAAATTTTTGGTATCACTTTTAGCTTTTTATTTCATTTAGATAGGGTAAAATATGGTACTATAACCTGAACTGTGTTCCTCAAAATCCACAAATTGAAGCCTTGGCTGCCAATGTGACTATATTTGGAGATAGGTCCTTTAGAGAGGTAATTAAGGTTGAGTGAGGTCAGAAAGGTGGAGCCCTAATCTGATAGAGTTGGTGTCCTTATGAAAAGAGGGAGAGACACCAGAGCTTGCTCTCTCTTTTTTAGTTCTGACAAAGGGAAAAGTCCATGTGAGAACACCACAGCAAGAAGTCAGCTAGCCACAAGCTAGGAAGAGTTCCCTTACCAGGAACAGAATCAGCTGGCATCTTGATTGGGATGCCTATCCTTCAGAACAGTGAGAAGATAAATTTCATATTAAGCTACCTAGTCTGTGGCATTTTGTTATGGTACCTTGAGCTGCCTAATATATATGGGTACATTAAAGTTTAAATTAATGTTTTTACTACTTATTTTCAAACTTCAATATTTTCCTTCCTACATTTTAGTTTTCTTTTTCATAATGTTCTTTCTTAAGAGAATGAATTTTGGACCCAGACCATCTGTTACTATGGTCAAATATCTTAACTTGCAATTTTCTCAAACATATGAGGATGATGATACTAATACTTTCTTCCTCATCAGCTGGCTGTCTAACACATTAATTATAATAAAGCCTGGAAACATAAATATATCTTTTATTATTGCTATACGTTTTCGATTTTATTCAATATTTTAACAAATTAAAATTTGTTATTCCTGCATTATTTTTCTGACAGTTTTTTCTGTCTTCAGTTCCACTCCTTCTCTTGAATTTCTTCTTGCCACATACTTCTTTCCCCTGTGTAGACAGAGCCTTACAAGCTCATCCTTATTTTTCTTCACAAAGGGTTGTCAAACAGACCATCCATTGAAATTCTTACTGAATCAATTGACAATTGATTCAATTTGGTCACTAGGCAACATATTTTAGGAAAAGAATGTTGTGAATGCTGTTTTTGCATTTATTTTCCAGGATTAAGAGCCTCTTCAAATAATCTGCTTTGCTCAAGGATCCACACAAGCTTAAAATAGCACTCATACTGTCTGCACTTGATTGCCCATTATGCCATAAATTCCTTCTAAACATATACATCCATAACAAGTTGGCATTGGTATAGGATGCAGATTTATGTGTTTAGAAGTAATGTCAAAAAAGAAAGAGCATTTGGAAAGACTATCAAGAAAGATAGGTTGTCAAAAAATAAAGAAAAAAGAAAAAAATGTTAAGAAAACTGATGAATGCTAACATATCCTACAACCGTTTATCAGTATGAGTTAGCTCTTCATATTCTCATAGTGCATTCTAGAATTGGGACCTTCTTTTCAGGCTCTTTTTCGACATGGCCACTGGAGGGCATTGCCAGCCAGCAGTGAGGGAGGTTTATAGCAAGTCCTTAATGAGAAAAGTTAAGGTATAAAGGTCAAATGTGGCAATACCTTCAGACAGCAATAGGGCAAACATGAAAATCTAAACTATAACTATGTGTCTCTTTGCTGGCACTTAGACTGAGGTCTAAGAAAGAGCTGTTAAAATATGGTGGGTGTTTGCCCTAGATTTTATTTTCCCTTCTGACTTTTAACATTGATGTTGTAATTTATCTACAGCTTTATGGTTGCATGGGCCTCACATTATTTGATCAGCATGTTCCCTAACAGCTTGGTCTAAATTGAGTTTCTGAAAATTTGAACCCATTAATGAAGATGGGTGATCTCTATGAAAAGATGGCATGAGCATCTCTCTTCAAAATGGGAAAAAGTCCTTTAGGAAAGCAAAATATTACTTTAACATTTGAAAATACCTGCAAATTTCCTATAAATTGATTTATAGTGTGACATATTGGTAAGCTATTCGAAGCCTGATTCACAAGACTGATATGCCACCCAATTGGACCAGTGCCAAAGCATGAATTAGATCTCCAACAGTCATTTAGCTTATTTACCGCCTTGGCTCAGGGGGCCAGTGATGTTTCCTCTGATCACCTTGAAACTGTGAGTCTGTGAAAGCCCAGCACCATGTTACAGTTACATTTCTATTCTAACTTCTCTTCTTATGCCTTGGAATGTCCAAATTTCAAGTCTATGGGGAAAGGGTGATATTTTAAAATTCTAATATGTTTTAGTGTGCATATGTGTGGTTTGTTCATGTAAACAGCTTTGCCGTTAACCTCAGTTCCTGGTAACCGGTGTTAAGGGACTGGTTTTGCACTTGGTATGGCTGAATATACTGAGACTCACCGTGACTGAATTACAAAGGTCATCGAGATGTTCTAACTTCACGTTTCTGGAGAAGTTTTCGCTTGGCTTTTAGCACTATACCCTCCTGGATTGCCTGTGACATCAATGACTACTTGTCAGTTTCCTTTACTTCCTTCTTCTCTGTGGTGTTGGAGCAGGAGCATGCCCAGAGATCAGACACTGCCCCATTTTCTTCTGTGTCTGCCTCACTTTCATGTTGATATCCTCCAGCCTCATAACTTTTAAAACCACCTATAGGCCCATGATTCCCAAATTTATATCTCCACCCTGAATCTCTCCCATTCCCGCATACTCCAAATTCCAGCCTCCAAATGCCTACAACTCTACTTGAGTGTCTGATAGATGTCTCAAACTTAATATGTTCAAAACCAAATGGCTGATCTTTCTTCTAAAATATAGTGTTCCCATCTCAGTTTACAGCAGCTTGTAGTTTTCTGTGTGAAAAAGTGCTATGTAAATGAAAAATAAAATTCTGCAGCCCCCAACAGACTAAATGGACTCCCCTCTTCACCAAAGGGATCCCAGAGAAACCTGAAAAACTAGTTCAGGCCATGAATGGAAGGTGAAGGCGGGGATCCACATGCCTCATTAAACCTTTCTCCCTTTGGAATTTGAGCACAACTGACCAGCATTAATATTAAAATAGAGCTCTTAAGACTGACAAAATAGGCTCCTTATAGCAGTAAGATACCAAATCCCATCCTGACTCTGGTGTAGTGTCACAGGACAGATAGCAGGACCTGAAGGAAATCATAGAGTTCGACACCAAAATATATTTATTTGACATATTTTTAATGGCCCTGCAGAGCTATCTCTTGTGGGGAAAAATTGCATTCTGTAGAAAATCTTTTTCTCTTACTATGTCTTTTTTGGAGAGGAAAGTCTGACACCACTTAAGTTCTGATAAGAGTTATTTACTCTATTCTCTTTGAAGCCTGCTACAAGAGCTTCATTTATGTGATAGGAACTGTGGCTTCCCTTATTTTAAGAATTTTGTAATGCTAACTTCAAATTCTTTAGGCAATGCTTAACTCTTTCAACCAATTGCCAACCAGGAAATCTTTAAATCCACTTATGACCTGGGAGCCCCCACTTTGAGAAGTCATGGCTTTCTGGGCCAAATCAATGTTTACCTTACATGTATTGATTTATGTATTTGCCTATAACTTCTGTCCACCGAAAATGTATAAAACCAAGGGCATACAACCCAACCCTGGGGTACATGTTCTCAGAACCTCCTGAGTCTGTGTCATGGTCTTTAACATTGGCAAAATAAACCTTTAAATTGGCTTAGACTGGTCACAGATACTTTTTGGTTTACAGCTATCGTAACAGGTAAGTATCAAACAGATACTTTTTGGTTTACAGAATCGTCCATGCCTCTTCTCTCTCATACCTTACGTCAAATTCATAATCTGGTCTATAATTAAATTCAGAATCAACAATGCTCACAACTTAGTTGGGCTTTAAATCTCATCCTTTCTCTCAGATTATTCCAATAGCTTCCTTATTTCTACTGTCAAGTCCCCTAACAACATGGCAGAGGTACTACATAAATTATAAACCTTCTTTACCAGGTGTATATAAGAAGGACAGGCTGGAGAGGATTTAATGGGAGAAACTCACATGTTGCGGGGGTAGATACTGTAAGCGGGGGCTCCCAAAGATGCTCCCAGTTCCCCGCAGGTGCCCGGGTCCTTGGCCTCTCTTATCCCAGGAATAGGGAAAAGGGTCCTGGAGGTGCGGTGAGTTTACCTTCGAATAAATATTGTGGACCCAAAGAGTTTAGCAGAGAGCGATTTATTAGGCAGAGAGAGACAGTAAAAGAGAGAGAGAGCTCCTATGCTGCCATGAGAGGGGGATTCAAGGGAGGAATCCATATAGGTAAGGAGCATCGGGATTTTAACCCTGAATTTATTCCTGCCCATTCATGTTCTCCTCCAATGAGAGGAGTTCTTTCAAACTTCCTCTGGAGTGATATCTTTGACTCTGATACCGGATTGGCTGCTTGGTCTGCAAAAACGCTCCCCTCTTCCCAGAGCTTTCTGGGGGCTTTTTGAAGGAAGAAGCTCACCTGGATTTTCCACCTAGCCTGTGCACGGGAAAGTAAGACAAAGAACTCCAGGTTACCAGATGGGGGCGAGGATGGAGGCCTGGCACTGAGAAGCTCCTGCCTTTGAAACCACGCCCCTTGTGGACTTGGGAAGAGATTTTTTTTTTTTTTTTTCCTTAATATAGTCCCTCAACACTAAGGATACAGATGGGAGACACCATGATGGAAATGTGCAAAGATGATCTATATTTAGTTGAGATTGAACAGGAATCTAGTTGTTGACAGAGGGATGAATGTCACCAAATTGGCAAAATCTGAATGACTTAAGGAAAATATTTACTGCTTGCATAAATAGAGATATTGATAGCTCACAAAGTGTTTTCAAGTATTATTCTTTCACTTAGTCTTCACTCTTCTGTACTAATAAAAGTAGAAAGAGATAAAGAAACTGGGTCTTTAGAAAGTTAAGGGATTTTTTTCAAGGTCATGATGTGTGAAATTGAGCTTTAAGTTCACGTCTTCAGATATCAAGTCACAGGAATTTCTTACTACAGCTAGAACTAGTAATAAGTTTTCCACTTGCCCATGGCAAAATGAGAAAAATAAGAACAATGAAGTAAATTTTTCGTAAAGCTAAAAGTATTTCATTCAAAGAACTATTCTTTGTTTTGAGATTATATTCTCTTCAATCTTTGATGTCATAATGTTCTTTATTTTAAAACAATAGTTAGGGTGTTTATAAATGTCTTAATTGGGAAAAATAAAAATGAGTTCTTAAATTTAAACATTTTAACTATCTATCATATGCAAAATCTGGGAACTAGTGACCTACACTCATGTCTCAAGTAAGAAAACTTGAGAACCAGGTTGCATTCTCATTACCATGTTTTCTTCTAGTCAGTACCTGGGCTTTTGAAACTGCCTATTTTATATGTCTTTTTAAAGCAAAGGAATAACTCTAAAGCAAGAAGGACTAAATGGGAAACTTCTGTATGTGTGCTTTGTGTATGATCTTCCTTTCTGGTTCTGCTTCCATTTCGGAATTGAGACTAGAAAAGTGTAAGTGTAAAATATTCTTATTATTCTATTAGATGAACAGTATTATTCACATCGCTAAAAAGCTCAGCGGCAAAAGTGATTACATTTTAGAAAGTTGTCTCTGTTCCTATGAAATTATTGCTAAATATATACATTTTTTCTACCTCTTTTTCCTAAATTCTACTGAAATGATGTAATGGATACAAAAATACATCCTCAGCAGTATGAGTAATTGGACAAAAATACCACCATTTATCAGAGCAGTGAAAAGTTTCTGAACAATAAATAGCACATTCTTTTTTTTTTTTTTTTTTTAACAACTATTTACTGAGGATGTAGTATGCCATTCTAGGCACATAATATAAATACTTGCTTTTTAAAAAGAAATATGTCAGATTATGATAAATGCAATGTTAATAATAGATAAGTTTGTGTGATAGAAAAATTACTTGGTTGCTGCTGTAATCTTGGTAGTTATGGAAGAGCTCTTTGAGAAACTGATCTTTTAATTGACAGGTAAATAACAATAAACTAGCTGTTTAGATATCAGGAGGAAAACTTTCCTGAGAGACAGAAGAGCAGTGCAAGGGCTTAAAAATGTTTGGGGATCTAAAACAATGCAAATGGGGTGATGGTAAAGAATAGGTCATAGAAAGAAGGGTCTCAAATATGTAGGTTTTTAAAAGCCAGACAAGGAATTTAGATTTAATTATAAATAAGATGCGAAGCAACTGAAGAAATGTAAGCAGGAGAGTTGTATGTTGTGATGCCTTATTTTAAAAGACAATTTTGATTGATTTTTGGGAAACGGAGGTGGTATATTAATTTGGACGATTTGGCTCTAATTATAGAAAAGTTAATTTGCAGTCTATATAAAAATGTTAAAACTACAATAACTAATTTAAAAAAATCCATAGATAGGCTATCTCAAGGGTTGTTTATTCAGTGACAGCAATAACATTAAACATTAGAGCCTTTAAACCTTTTCAGTCCAGCATCTTTGGTGTCTTGGCTTTGTCTCCATGGTTGCAAGATAGCTGCAGTAGTGCCAGATTTTAAATACAGACATGACAACACCCATAGGTATAAAGTCCCCAATAGACCTTCCTTCTAACCAGTCTTTTCTTTACAGTAACAAATATTTATAATTTACATGTAAAGATTTATCTTTACAGCAATAAAAATTTAAGTTGGGGTGAAAAATTCTTCATTTGGCAATATTTGCCAATCAGGATTTCAAATATGAATAGCTAAGAGAGTTGTACATTGAAAAGAAAAGCAAATAAATTAAACTTTAATCTTAAGTTAGGAACCAGAAGAACAATAGATATAATTATTGATCTTTAAATTTTTTTTTGAGGATACCACATTCATAAAAATGATCAGACTGTTTTGAAAAGAAAAATCAGACTTCAAAAATAAAAATACAAATGCAGAAACAAAAACCAAATGGGCTAAAATAGCAGAATGAACACAGTTGAATACTAAATTTCTAAACTAGAAGGCAGAGCCAGCCATAAAGAGTGCATGTCTTTGCAACTCACCAAAACATACAATTTTAGTAAATTTTAAAAACCATTAAATAATAGAGATCAGATTTATTGACTGTAATGTGATGATAGTAAGAAATTAACAGCAAAAGAATAGATGAAGACGATGCACTTGGAAAATATAAAAAGAAGACAATGAAAAAGCAGAAGTTTGGTTAAAGAGGAATTGAAAACTACAATTATAGGCAATTACATGCTGTGCCACTGTGCTGGACATATCTCTGAGACCTCTTGATTATTTGCTGAACATATAATGGCAGCATATATAAAAATATGTAAGATTAGGCCAACACAGTTTTTGGAAGAAATGTTTCCGTAAATACATTAATTAAAAAGTAAAGATGATTGCAAGTAAATCAACTGTGCTTTCAACTAGAGAAAAAGAGAGAGAAAACACGCCTAAAGATAAGGGGGAAGTTACTGAGCTAAGAAGCATGAGAGCATGTTCATGGGTCCAGAACTGAATGAGGCTTATTTTGTTATTAAATCTTTCTTAGTCTATAGACTAAGTTGTCACCTTACAACTTTCTCTGTGCTGCAAGACTCTTTTATGCCATAGAAACTTTGTTTTTGAAAGGAATAGTCAGCTAAAATTGCCCAGAAATATTGTGAATAGTAATGAAAAAGTGGTTCACAGTGGGGTAAATAGAAGCAAATATTTCATCCTTAAATGAATTGTCACTAGGGAATAAGCATCTACTCAAAGTGTACTGTGGGCTCTGAGATGAAGTGTAAGTTGGTCCTATGGTACTTGGCCAAAAAATGATGGTGGGAATGAATAATATTTAGTATGAAAACCAATAGAAAATGACAAGACACTTGAGATGTCTAATTTCAGGAGGATTATGGTCAGAGCCATCTCATGATACCTAAATATAGCTTATTTTAGAAAGAATGCTTAGTAATAACAACTTTTCTTTTTTTGAGACAGAGCCTCTGTCACCTTTACTCTGCTGGAGTACAGTAATGTGATCATTACGGTACCCACCAGGCATTATTCCAAGTGCAACCTCAACCTCCTGGGCTCAAGCAATCATCCCACTTCAGTCTCTCAAGTAGGTTGGCCTACAGGCATGTGCCACCATGCCTGGCTAATTTTATTTATTTATTATTATTTTTTATTTTATTTTTGTGGAGATGGGCTCTCACTATGTTAGTTAGACTGATCTCAACATCCTGGGAGATTCTTAAGTGATCTCCCTGCCTCAGCCTCCCAGAGTGCTGGGATTCCCAGCATGATCCACTATGCCCAGCCACAACTTCAGTTTTATAGTACTTTTTCATAGTCCTTTTTGTTTATAGAATATTATCATTCTTTTTGAACTAGGAGTTAGTTCCAGTATGGAAGTTACTATGAAACAAAATTGTGTTCAAAGTAAACAAAAACTTCCTAAAATCCAAATTATCTGATGGTAAGGTGGCTTCCTTGGTAGTTGAGAGTTTTTCTGTCTCTGAAAACATTAAATAATGGCTAGCAAATTGCTTATAGGAAATGATGGAAAGGAAAGTTATTTATTGAATAGGATGGGGAGAGGGGTGACCCCAAATTGCCTTTACATCCTGACATTTTAGGATTTGTGTTTCTGGTGTACCCTAGTTACTAAAGTTATATGAAAGGAGTCTTCAACTAATTATCTTCCCAATAACTCTGTCTAAGCATAGAAAATAGTTCATCTTGTATATTTTCTAGTCATTCCTAGCCCTTTCAAAGATTCTACAGTATTAATCAAAAAGAAATAAGTAATAGACATTACTATGGTTTAAGTTGGACACCTCCAAAACTCATGTTGAAACTTATTCCCCAATGTACCAGTATCAAGAGATAGGGCCTTTAAAAGGTTATTGAGTCATGTGGGATCTGCCTTCATGAATAGATCAATCCATTCATGAATTAATGAGTTAATGAATTAGTGGGTTACCACAAGAGTGTGTCTGTTATAAAAGCTCATTTAGCATATTTGGCTCCTTACCATGTGATGCCCTGCATTCTTTTGGAACCCTGCAGAATTTCACCAGCAAAAAGCCTTTCACCAGATGCACTTCCTTGCCCTTGGACTGCCCAGCCTCCAGAACTGTATGAAATACATTCCTTTCCTTTGCAAATTACTCATTCTTGGGTATTTGGCTTGGCAACACAAAATGGACTAAAACAGCATGCCTTTATTCAAATATGGTTGTTCCACATGTTCTGTACTTTACAGCAATAGCATTAAATGGTGCTGCACATTTTGAAGCTGGAACTTCTTTTAAGACATTCCGCTAAGGTTCTTACAATAAAAACAACATAATCCTACTCATATTATTTCTGCCTCATCCTCGGTGCTTTTAAGGGTACCAGGTATGAGTGATGTTGCTTTGACTATTATGGCAAATCCAGAACAATAGATCACATTAACATGGTGACACTGTAGGACTGTATACATCAAAACAGTCAACTTTTGTTGAATGTTTCCTACCCACCAGGCATTATTCTAAGTAGTTTACATTTGCTGGCTTATATAATCTTCAAAACAGCACTACGATATTGATGTCCATTTTATCCTAATTTTACTGATGGTAAAATTGAGGCACAGATAGGTTAATATACTCAAAAGTCACAAAACTAGTGAGAGAGAAGGGAGAGAGAGAGAGAGAGAGAGAGAGAGAGAGAGAGCGAGAGAGAGAGAGCTCAGATTTAAACTCAGAAAGTTTAAATACCAATTACAACTTTTTAAAAAATCATTTCTACATTAGATAATGTAGTTCATACCAGGGGGGAAAAATGCTTTCAAGAATAGAAGAGGAAAATTACAAAGGACAGTGAGATGGAATGAAGAGAATATTGCACTTGGAGTCAAGACTTTGTACTTCTCATTTTGATATACATCTGTTTAATTTTTAGTGGACCATTTAATGGCTAATCCCCATCTGTAAAATACAAATTGACTGCATGCCTTTTGATTTAATGCCCTTTGTTTCTCTCATTCCAGACCTCTCACAAATCACCTTCACATGCTGGATTTCAACTAAGCTTGACAGAAATTTTCCAAGAAACTTGAGGTTCAAAATAGTGGAGGCTCCCACCTCCGCTGTCCCACCCACTTTATTGCACAGATGGTAAGGATCTTCGGACTACAAAGGCAGTGTCTTTTCCTCCTATATTCTGCTGCCCTATTTTATGTATATAAAAGCATTTTTTTAAACTGTAAAATAAATTTCATAACTAAAGTGGCATGCAAAGGTGGATTGGTAATGCTTTCAGCAGAAGAAGGTTGCAAAGAAAGAATAATTTTGGAATTTATTTGAAGGATACAGACTAGTTTCTAAAAACCACATGCATTCTTAATTTATTTTGTTTAAATACCAGAACAAATGCTAAACTGATGGAAGAATATTCCACTTCTCTGTGCTGTGAATTCCTTATTTTGTAGCATGAAAAGAGAAATGTTTGAACAGCTGCAATTATAAAGTTAAGAAACCATACAACACACACACACACACACACACACACATACACACACACACACACACTTTGTCCAGGCTTGTGAATTGGAACTGTGCCACAGAAAAGACTACATGGGTGACAAATATATTTCATTCATTTTGCTGAATCCCTTGCATGGCATAAATTTCTCTGTGGGAGGTTTACCTCAAGAATGGGAAAAAAAGAAAAAGAAAAAAAAATGTGAACAAACCAGCTTTCTTTATTTATTGTCTTGGAATAGTTTCTGAGATATTGTTCTCCTTCAGGTACAAGCTAAATATTTTTGCAACAATTGAGGATTAATGGGAAGAAGTTGATGGGTGAAGACAGCTTGGCCTTAGTCACTGGAACGAATCTTTAGTTTCCATTTTATCTTTGTATACTTAAGCAGCTTGAATAGAAGGAGTTGTTATTTCTTATTTAATTTATTTTAAGCACATGTGCTCTAAATATATACTATTATACAGGTAAGCCTATGTGTCTATTTAATTCAGATGCAGTCATTGTAAACTCTTTTATTGGTTATATATTTGAAATCTGAGAACTCATTTCTCTCTTGGTGTTCTGGGAACTATATGAAAACTTACAGTGGGCAGAACTTCCTTGTTGTCTGCTGAAAATGAATGAATGGGCCTGAATCTGCTCCTTGCTATTTACTGGGATATATGTAAACCATACAATATCATATGGGACGGAATTAAGAGAATCATAGACTGTCATATATGGAACAGTCCTTAGAGCACATTATCACAATTGTATTGGTCAGGGAAACAGAGCCACCATGGATATTATGTGAATAAGGGATTTAATATAAGAATTGGACCTCATACAATATTGTAGGAATGGAAAAAGTGAAGGTCTAGAGGGGAATTGGAAACGCCAAGTAAAGATCACTAATTATTCAGCCTTTAGGCACTGGTGTGAGTGGGCAAACAGGAGCTTTCATAGAAATCCAAGAAATTTAAAAACTACATGAAGTTTGAACAATTGTGCTTGTGATATATTGAAACTTCATTATTTATCAGGCACTATGCTAAGCATCACACATCTTGCATCTCCTTCGTGATTTTAAAATTACTTTTAATTATAGACATATAAATAAATATGAAAATGTCTACATAGAGAAACTAAGTGGAAGCACCAACAACTCTGTAAGAAAAGCCACACTGTCGGTGATTCCTCAAGGACCTAAAAATAGAAATCCCATTTGACCCAGCAATCCCATTACTGGGTATATATCCAAAGGATTATAAATGATTCTACTACAAGGACACGTGCACACGAATGTTCATTGTGGCACTGTTTACAATAGCAAACACCTGGAACCAACCCAAATGCCCAACGATGATAGACTGGATAGGGAAAATGTGGTACATATACACCATGGAATATTATACAGCCATCAAAAACGATGAGTTCACGTCCTTTGTAGGGACATGGATGAACCTGGAAACCATTATTCTCAGCAAACTGACACAAGAGCAGAAAATCAAACACCGTATATTCTCGCTCATAGGCGGGTGTTGAACAATGAGAACACATGGACACAGGGAGGGGAGCACTACACACTGGGGTCCGTTGGTGGGAAATGGGGGAGGGGCCGGGGGGTGGGGAGGTGGGAAGAGATAGCATGGGGAGAAATGACAGATACAGGTGAGGGGACGGAAGGCAGCAAAGCACACTGCCATGTGTGTACCTATGCAACAATCTTGCATGTTCATCACATGTACCCCAAAACCTAAAATGCAATAAATAAAAAAAAAAAAAAGAAAAGAAAAGCCGCACTGTCATCAGAACAAGGATCCTAGCAGAAAATAGTTAAAGTAGAGTAGTTAGATCACAGTCTATTTTTCAGCTTCCTTTTGAGGTTATAAGAATTTCTTTTGGGGAATTAAGTGGGAAAGGTAGTGAATGAGTCCAGGGAGATATAGGAAGCTCCACACTGCAGCATCTGACAGGCCTGCAAAATGAGCCAAATGCCAGACATCTGGCATGAATATGGTTTGAAAATAGGATGACTTGGTTTGGTTTGTCTTCGAAGCTCACCATGACAAACTTACAGCTCTGAGAAAATTTCAGTATGGTGGAGTGAATGTCCTCAGCTGACAACAGTGCCTAGAAGGTCCAGGTTGATGGTAATCTGAGCCGGGCCTCCCAGAGCAGAGGGATTCTTAGTAATAACAGCCATTAGCATGTCTGTTTCTTGGGTCACACTGAGTAATCTAACTGATGGCTCTGTATGTCTGTTCAGTTGTCATCTGGAATTACCCTTCAGCATGACCCTGAGGATCCTCCCTACTTTTTCTCCTGTGTTAGATTCCCTAGATCCTGTATTGAAGTGAAAGACAAAATTGGAAGCTTTTTTGAGCAATGGTTCATGAACTTTATTTTGTGAACTAAACGAAAATGTTTTCATTATATTATCAGACTTAATTTCTCATTAGTCTGGATTAAAATTTTAGGTTTTTCGTTATTTAGCTTAGAATTTTGAAGTCATTGCTCAAATAGCCTTTTTGCTGCCAGTATTGGTTTTTTTTTTTTTTTTTTTTCCTTGAGAACTCCAAAGACACTTTAAATCCCAATCCTACATATGATACATAATTTTATTTTTCTCCTCCCTGGAAGGCTGTAAGATTTTTCTCTTTGTATCCTTTGTTCTTATATTTCCTCAACTTGCATGCATTTTATTCCACTTAGTTAGTAGTATAGATTTCTGGAAAATGTTTCCAACATATTTTATAAGTAATTTTTTTCCTCTCTTTTTGATTCCCTTTCTAGAGGTCCTCTCACTTATATGTGGATCTCCTGACTTCATTTTGCACTTTTTAATATTTTTTCCCATGTTCTATTTTCTCTACTTGCTGTTCTCTTTTCGTTTCCTGAACCTGTTGGTTTTTTTTTTTTTTTTTTTTTCAACTTTTCTATTGAGTTCCTTACTTCTACACATTTTTGTTCTTTGAATTTGTTATAGTCATCCTTGTTTTATGGCTGGCTGAAATGTTTTCTTATTTCTCTGAAGATTAAAATTATAGTTTTCCTAAAGTTCTCTCTGTTCACACAAGTTCTGTTCCTTCTAAGTTGCTTTTATTCCTGTTTATTTGTCTGCATCTCTTACATTAGGGTGATCTTCAGATATCTGTCCATCCATGGCAGTTGTTATTTCCTCTTTTTTTTTTTTTTTTTTTTAGATGAAATCTTGCTCTGTCGCCAGGCTGGAGTGCAGTGGAGCAATCTCAGCTCACTGCAACCTCTGCCTTTCAGCTTCAAGCAATTCTTTTGCTTCAGCCTTCTGAGTAGCGGGGAGTACAGTTGTGCCACCACCACACCTAGCTAATTTTTGTATTTTTAGTAGAGATGGGGTTTTACCATCTTGGACAGAATGGTCTCAAACTCTTGACCTTGTGATCTGCCTGTTTAGGCCTCCCAAAGTGCTGGGATTACAGGTGTGAGCCAACACACCTGGCCCATTTCCTTTTATGAACCAAATCCCAAAGTGGATTGGATTCTCTGAGTATTTGGCTTGGGTAGCACTTGTTACCCGTAAGGAGACTTGCTTGAATTCTTGATATGATGTTAGTCATTCTCCCTAGGCTGGTGAGATTGAAAGAAAAGTTTCTTCCAATATTGTCCTTGCATATTTGTGTCTTAAAACATCTCTTTGGTGGTTTTAAGTGTGTGTGTGTGCCTGTGTAAGGGAGAAATGTGATAAAAGGGTTTTTAATATTTTTTGAAACTGGATGTCCCTATTATCTTACTAAGCCTCACAGCAAATCCCAAATTAAGATGTGGGGAGGAGAGTCGGAAGTGTTGTTCTTTTCCTCATGGGAATGAATTTAAAGGGTTTTATGACTTGTCCATGTTCTCAGTGCTGAGCGGACAAATCAGAATCTGAATGTAGAGAAGGTGGATTTTATACACACTGACTAAAGATGTGTGCCCTGGGGACAACATAAGGCCTAGATCATACCTTCTCTGACAGTTTGTGAGAATCTGACAGTTTCTGGTCTTTATGAATGAAGAAGGAATCAATAATAGAAGTATATCAAATTACAATAATCAAGTAAGCAATATTATTTTATTATATAATTTTGAATAAGCATTTTAAGCTTTAGACTCTTTAACCAGAGGAGCTTGTTTGAAATCTGTTAGTTCTGCTTCCAAAAATAACTTCAAGTCTATTAATTCCTCTCCAACTCCACTGCTACCTTTCTAGTCTTCAAATAATCACTGGTATTCTCTCGGCTTATCACGATAAACTTCCTACCTGATGATCTCACTCCTTTCTTCTCCTCTTCTTACAAATGATGCATACGGAATTGAGAAGAATCTTTTCGAAAATTTATATCATGCCCTTTCCTGGCTTAAGATGTTATAACGTTTTTCTATAACAATAAAATATAATTCCATGGTCCATAAGGCCTGAATAGGCTGACTTTTATCCACTTTTTTTAACATCAGCTTTTGCTTCCCTCACTATGCTCCAACCATAACAGTTTTATTCCACAGTGCTGCGAGATTTCTGCTTTAAGGATTTTGCTTATGCTATTCTTTCTGCCTGGGATGCTCTTCCTACTACTGCCAATTGATTGATACTTCATAATCATTCTTCAGAACTTATCTTAAATTCCTTTTTTAAGAGTCTGGCATAATCTACTCCCTCAGTGAATTACATTCTTTGTTTCTTTTAATGTTTCAGTTTATCTACATGTAATAGCTAAGCTATCAGAAAAAAATCTAGAGAATCTGAAGTCATTCTTTTCCTTGTGTGCATTTGTACTTTTTCAACTACGATGTCGGAAGAATGTTATCAGATGAGAATGTGCTTTTGATTCACAAAGTAAGGTTTTAAGAACCCACTTGGTGTAAGATAGTGAAGCGTATTGAAACAGCACTGGGGGCTTGGACTTTGCTGCTAAGTTGAGGAGTCACCATAGCCAAATTAAATTGCTTCCATGCACTTCATTTCCTCTGTCTCTGAGGTACAACGATTGGACGGAGACAATTCCTATAGACCTTTCTGGCTTATGTCCTGGTAGTGCTCTATGCTAAACATGGCTTTCAAATGATTTTCCAATACAGGTATACCTTAGCGATATTAGCAATTCAGCTCCTGACCACTGCAATAAGGTGAATTTTGCAATAAAGGGAGCCACACAAAAATTTGGGTTTTATTGTGCATATAAAATTATGTTTGTAATATACTATAGTCTATTAAGTGTGCAATTGCATATGTCCACAAAACAATCTTCACTATATTACATAATTAAATAAAAATACTTTTGCTAAAAAATGCTAACCATCACTGAGCCTTCAACAGGTCCTAATCTTTTTGCTGGTGCATGGTCTTATGCAGATGTTGATGGCTGCTGACTAATCAGAGTGGTGGTTGCTGAAGGTTGAGGAGGCTGTTAGGATTTCTTAAAACAATAATGAAGTTTGTCCCATTGATCGACTCAAGAGAATCACAAAAGATTTCTCTATAGCAAATAATGCTGTAAAGTTTATCTCAAAATTGAAGTTAATCCTCCAAATCCTGCCACTGCTTTATCAACCAAATTTATGTAATATTCTAAATGTTTTGCTGTCATTTCAAAATATTTACAGCATCTTCACCAGGAGTAGTTTCCATCTTAAAAAAACAAAACACTCTTTTTTGGCTCATCCATGAAAAGAAACTCGTCATTCATTCAAGTTCTGTCATGAGCTTGTAGCAATAGAGTCACATCTTCAGAGTAGATTTAGCATAATTCTTATGGACCCTAGGATTTTCAAAATGGCAAGTAAGCTTTGGCTTCAAGTTAAAGTCATCCTTTTCATCAGCCCCTAACAAGAGAGTCAGCTTCTCCTTGGAAGCTTTGAAACTAGGAATTGACTTCCACTGTTTATGAAAGTCCTAGATGGCGTCTTCTCCCAATATGAGATTGTTTTGAGTACACCAAAAATCTACAGAAGACTGCATAGGGGGAAGCACTATCCAGGTCTTCTACAGCCCATGCTGGCTCTGGAATCTTGGCACAGGTCTTTTGCTCTTCCTCTGCTTGAGCAGCTGCCAGGAAGACCCTGAAACCCAAAGCAGAGGTGGCCTGAGTGGAGGTGGTGTTGGTGCTAAATATCAGAGTGGTGCAGGTGCTACAGGACATGCTGAGGCCCAACCTGACACCCAAGGGCAACATGAGGATGCCCGTTTCTGGTGCTGGAACATCACACTCACTAACGACAGCAATGTGCCACTTCACAAAATGCAAATGCTATTAAGTGGATTCTTTTTTTTTCCCCCAGATGGAGTGTCACTCTTTTTGCCCAGCCTGGAGTGCAATGGCACAATCTCAGCTCACTGCAACCTCCGCCTCCCAGGTTCAAGCAGTTCTCCTGCTTCAACCTCCTGAGTAGCTGGGATTACAGATGCTTGCCAACATGCCCAGCTAACTTTCTGTATTTTTAGTAGAGATGGGGTTTCACTATGTTGGCCAGATTGGTCTCGAACTCCTGACCTCAAGTGATCCACCTGTCTTGGCCTCCCAAAATGCTGGAATTACAGGTGTAAGCCACTGTGCTCTGCCTAAATGCATTCTTAATATCAAAAGTAGCAACAGTTCTAGATCATATAACTGGTGATGGTATGACTTACAATATCCTAATAATTAGAGAGCTCTTGAAGTAGGTGCACCTCTACATTTCTGAAAGCCTTTATCCCAGAATAATCACTGAAGGATTTGATGCTGCAAAGGTAAGGGCCCTTCAGTTCTTGGAACAAGGCAAAGTAAGCAGAGGAATAAACATAGAAACACTTAGACATGTGGCCAGAACATCTCTTCATACTAAAGTTCATGCTGAACTCGCAGATGTCTTAACATAGGCTGTAATGGACCCCATTTTGACCACTAAAAGACAGATTGAACCTATTCATCTCTTCATATTTGAGATCATGGAGATGAAACATAAACCTGAAACTGACACAAGCTTAATCAGAGGCCTTGTTTTGGACCATGGAACATGGCATCCTGATTTGAAGAAAAGAGTGGAAGATGCATACATCCTCAAGTGTCATACGTCATTATAATATGAAAAAAGGAAGCGAATCCTGGCCTTTTTATTTACAAGAGTGAAGAAGAGAGAGAAAAAAATTACAAAATCAGAAAATTCATTGAACATAGAATTAAAAAACAATAGAACTGAAAAGGAAAGTCTGTGGTGATTCAGATAAAGGATTTGTTGTTATTATCAAAAGAGAATTGATTTCTTTTCCTTAGATGTTCTTGCAAAAGAAGGCATAATAGCTCTACACAGAGCTAAAAGTAGAACTACAGAGAGTCTGACTCTTGCTTATGGTGGGGTAGCTCTGATTTCTTTTGATGACCTAAGTCCTGACTGCTTAGGACATGCAGGTCTTATGCATGAGTATACATTGAGAGTTCACCTTTATTGAGAAATGACGTAAGAATCCTCACTCTGTCACATTATTGATCAAAGGACCAAATAAGCACATACTCTCTGAAATCAAAGATGCCATAAGAGATGGTTTGAGGGTGGTCAGAAGAGCTATTGATGATGGCTGTGTAGTTCCAGGTGCTGGTGCCATAGAAGTGGAAATGGCAGAAGCCCTGATTAAATATAAGACCAGTGTAAAGGGCAGGGCACAGGTTGGAGTTCAAGCATTTACTGATGCATTACTCATTATTCCCAAGGTTCTTGTTCAGAATTCTGCTTTTGACCTTCAAGAACATTAGTTGAAATTCAAGCAGAACATTCAGAATCAGTCAGTTTGCAGATGTGGACCTCAACATAGAAGAGCTAATGGTAGTGGCAGAAATAGGCATATGGGATAACTATTGCATAAAGAAACAGCTTCTTCATTCCTGCAGTGTGATTGCCACTAACATTCTCTTGGTTGACGAGATCACACAAGCTATTAATAGAATGTCTTCTCTGAAAAGTTATGTAGAAAATTCCCTGTAACTGAGTCTTGAAGACTTTGCAAAGTGATCCTGAGGACTACAGCTGTGGAGTTTTTGTCCAAGCTTTGAATGGTTTTCAAAAAAATTTTCTTTTCCTATATGAATAAAAGAGAGAACACTGGCACCTATTAAAATTTTGAAGTTCTGAAATTGCAATTACAGTGTTTTTTTAATTGCACTCAAGTATAAACACATAAAGCAATGTGTGTCTTTTACCCAAAGAACAGGATTTTTGCTTTAGCTGCAGTGACATAAAATATGTTATTTACCTTATTAAATATTTCTTGAAAAATAAATTTGTATAGTTTAGTAATTTCTTACGAGGACGTCTGTCAAATCGTCCAGCAGTGTCCTATTGTCAAGTATTTAGGTTTAAAAAAAATTGGGGGCTAATATAAATAACATTTATGTAATTTAAGATTTTGAAGCATCCCTATTAGTAGAAATTTCTATTTGTAAACTTATTAGATCAGTTGGACTTTTCCTGCTTGTGAAATAGCTTTGCTAAACTGTTCCCTCCAAAAAGTCAAGCTGAGGTAAATGGGAGGAGGAGTAAGCTAGAGGCAAGGGAGTTGAGAGACTACGAGTGTCAAGTGGCAAAAATAGAAGAGGCAGAGGTAAAAAGATGGTGGAAGACATGGTGACTAAGGGCCAGGGTGACTGTGTGAAATACAAGATTTGTAGCTGACCATATTTTCAAGCCTCTGAACTTTCTGCTTGTGCAAAAATGTCCATCACAAACCCTAAAGTGCCATATTTTTCTCACTCAAATTACTGTTCTCTTCTACATATTCCATAAGATTGTTTCTATACAATTGATCTATTTCTGTAGTCCTTGAAGATGAAATTGTGTGCTACCTAGCTATGTGTTTTGAAGACTTAGCAGTTATCTGCAATGAATGTGTAATGAATATTAATTTGAAACCTCAAAACAAAAAAGAAAATCTGCTGCTTGGTATATAGCCACCGTTATCAGTTATCTTAGCTAGAGCTTCTGGATAACTTGCTGCAACTTCTATAGCAGCACTTTCTGCTTCACCTTGCAATTTTAATTAATTAATTTATTTATTTTTGAGACAGAGTTTCGCTCTTGTTACCCAGGTTGGAGTGCAATGGTGTGATCTTGGCTCACCGCAACCTCTGCCTCCTGGGTTCAGGCAATTCTCCTGCCTCGGCCTCCTGAGTAGCTGGGATTACAGGCACGCGCCACCATGCCCAGCTAATTTTTTGTATTTTTAGTAGAGACGGGGTTTCACCATGTGGACCACGATGATCTCAATCTCTTGACCTAGTGATCCACCCGCCTCGGCCTCCCAAAGTGCTGGGATTACAGGCTTGAGCCACTGCGCCGGGCCTCACCTTGCAATTTTATGTTATGAAAATGGCTTCTTTGCTTAAATCTCATGAACCAAACTTTTGCTAGCTTCTGATTTTTCTTCTTTAGGCTCCTTACCTCTGTTCATAGTATTGAAAGAGTTATGGTCTTGCTCTGCGTTAGGCTTTGGTTTAAGGGAATGTTGTGACTTGTTCGATCCTCTATCCAGACCAGCAATAAGGCGGATGTAGTTTTTTATTTGTGTATTCATTGAAATAACACTTTTAATATCCTTCAATAATTTTTTCTCTGCAATCATAATTTGGCTAACTGTTTGGAACAAGAGACCTAGCTCTGGGCCAATTTCAACTTTCAACATGTCTTCCTTTCACTTCCTCCTTTCTGTTTTTTGATTGAAAGTGAGAGGCATGTGACTCTTCCATTCATGTGGACACTTAGAGGCCATTTTAGGGTTATTATTTGGCTCTATTTTATTTTTATTTATTCATTTATTTTTGAGGCAGAGTCTCACTCTGTCGCCCAGGCTGGAGTGCAGTGGCACGATTTTGGCTCACTGCAACCTCCACCTCCTAGGTTCAAGCGATTCTTCTGCCTCAGCCTCCCAAGTAGCTGGGACTACAAGTGCCCACCACCACACCCAGCTAATTTTTGTATTTCTAGTAGAGACAGGGTTTCACCATGTTGGCCAGGATGCTGTCAAACTCCCCACCCTAAGTGATCTGCCCTCCTCAGCCTCCCAAAGTGATGGGATTATAGGCATGAGCCACTGCAGCCACCTTAGCTCAATTTTAATATTGGGATGTCTCAGAAAATAGGGAGGCTGAATTGGAGGGAAAGAGTTCAGAGAATGGCCAGTTGGTAGAGCAGTCAGAACACACACAGCATTTATTGATTATTTAACTCTCTTCCATGGGTGTAGTTCATGGTGCCCCAAAACAGTAACACCAAAGATCACTGATCACAAATCATCATAGTAGCTATGATGATTATGAAGAAGTCTGATATATTGCTGGAATCACCAGTTTGTGACAAAGAGACACAAATTGAGCACCTGCTGTTGGAAAAATGGCACTGATGCACAGATAGACTTGTTCCACACAGAGTTGTTACAAACTTTCAATTTGTAAAAAAAAACAGGGCATCTGCCAAGCACAATAGAGTGAAGTGAAATGAAACAAGATATGCCTCTTCTGGCAAACACAGGAAAATTTTTCAGAAATTTAAAGTAAACCTTAAAATGTATAATTTTTTATTTTTGTTAATGAAAACTTCCTTGAGTAGGCTCAGATTTGTCGTCATAAGAATATTTTTGTTTTGATTTCATTCCAACATTGAAATTAAACTGTTTCCTGAGAATACCAGCTGCTATGAGGGGATTCGTGATCTGAAAGTATCACAGAAAGCAAAGAACAGAAAATGAAAACATAGTGATTGAATGTCCATTGGATGAATCATATAATGATTACCCTGAAAGAATCTGAAAATGAAACATCCCTAAAACTATGCAAAGCAAAAAAAAAAAAGTGCTATCTAAAAATACACTTGCTAGTAAATGTGTGTAAGGGCAGACTTCAGCATGGTCACGAACCAATATTAAATTAATAACCACAAAACAAACTCTATTGATTAGCCTATTGGCTCATTAGTAATGCCGATACTTAAATCTGAATGCAAACACTAGTGAACAGACTTAGGTTGTACTTTACAGTGATTGACAGCACTATGGGAAGTCAGATGCCAATTTTTGTTCATTCTAATATGTTAAGGACCCTTTTCCCTCCCAATATCACCATGGAAAGCTATCTCCAGGAAAATCATCTAGATCCATCACATTTTAACTATAACTATAGTTAAACAGTGATTTAAATATTTTACAAAATCTGAAAGCTGTTTACTACTAATAATATGTTACTAATTACAATTTTGGAGAAATCTCACTGTTGAAACTAAACAAACTTATAAGAACTGAAGAAAGGACTAAACAAAAAAAGACATGCCAAATAACACTAATAAGCAATGAGTCTTGTTCCACAGATTTTTTTTTTTTTTACACAATCCTCTCTAAAGAACAATTGTTGGATTGCATAAGGAGGTTGTTATGGCATTGACCTCAAAGGTTAATAATGTGTCTTTAAGTATTCGTTACAAAACTTTAACAATTCCTTACACGTGTGAAACATTTTAGAGTTTTGAAGGGGCTTTCACATTGACTGCTGATTACACTGTGAAAGACTGAATAACGTACAAAGTGTTTCAACCATATATTTTTCTTTACAGCATAATCCTGACATGTTTAAATATGCTGTAAAAGTATATTGGGTGAATTAATGAATTTGATCCACACCAAAAAACTATGTTAGGCATACCTAAAAGAATTATTATACCATTTTACAGATCTAGAAACAGTTTTAGTGATTTGCTAGGATGTCTTAACTATAGAAAAAAATCCTGAAAGGAAGTAAAGAAGTGAACTAGCCAATAAAAATCTATAGAGATGGAAAATTTCAAAGAACACATACATGTATTTCAACACTGTTACTATACTTATCAGAAATGATCAACAAGTTATAGTAGAAGCCTCAAATCAGGATTCAGTTTTTCAATTTTTAGATTTTACTATTTGTGCCCTGTTACGTAACTTAGATTGCTGTTGTCATTGTTTGTTTGTTTCTTTTTATCTACAGGGACCAACACCATTTTTTATGGTGTTCACTTTGAGGATTTACCTTTATCTTTTAAAGGTTAAGGAAGATAATATTTGAATCTTTCTTAAACTGTTTTATGTCTTAAGTAAAGTAACATTTCCACTAAGTCTTAAATGGGTTTCAATGTCAGTTTTGGAATTGGGTAAAGGGTGCTTCAAATCTAAAAAACCATGTGAGCGAAGTCCTGATTCGAGAAACCGCTGAGGATATATAGGGAAAATAAGTTTGGCAGATTCAAGAAATACATGAAAAGGAAAGGTTTCATGTGTGAGGATTATATTATGAGCACCTTGAATATCAAAAAGAGCACTTTGTCCCATGAGCAGTAGGGAGCTATAGATGATTATTTAGTAAAAGAATTGAAGTGTAGGTCACTGTTTTTTTGTTTTTTTTTTTTTTTAAATAATGAGGTCATAGTCATATCTCTGCTATAATGTGATTACTCCAGTGATAATGACAGAAAAGGAAGGTGTGTGTGTGTCTGTGTGTATTGGAAGACAGGACTAGAGTAAGAAACTGGGGCAGGATTACCGAGAGACGCCATTTCAATAGTCCAGTTAAAACGGAAAATGTATCTACTTCTTGCTAACTTGCTTAGGTATATAAACCAGGACAAGTTACTTCCCTGTAAGCCTTGTTTTCTTCATTTTTATCCTAAAGAACTGTTGCTATACTTGAGAAATTGTCTATACTACAATTATTAACACCATGTCCAATATATCACAGGTACTTAACAAGTTTATAATTATTATACCAAGCCAATTAAAATAGGTTGTTTTGGGAGGAGGAGCACTTTAAAATTACTTATTATTGATGTGTATTTATTTCATTGACAAATAAAAAGTGTATGTAGTTATGAGCTAAAGTGTGATGTTTTGATATATGCACGCAGTGTGGAATGATTATCTTAATTAGCTTGAAATCAATAATTATTATTTTTTGGTGTGATGAGAACATTTAAACACTTTCTTAGCTTTTCAAATATACAGTACATTATAATTAATTATAGTCACCATGCTATATGATAGTTCTCCAGAATTTATTCCTCTAATGAATATGTTTCTGTAAAATATTGCTGTCTGTTCTCAATAAAACCTTCTTTCACAGCTGGGACATCCTGTTTGATGAAGATAACAACGCACCCTCACAGTGTCTTTCCTAACACTATCCTCTTGGCCACTCTCAGCTAAGAACGCTTTGCTAAGGGGGTCTATGACAGTGAGGTCACGTTGTCATCTGGAGCTTCTGCTATTCTGCACCGTACAACCAGAAAGACAGCAAACCTAGGAAAGAACACTCCGTCATGCTGGAGAAGCCAAGCATGAGCTCTGCATGTTTGTTCTCCTCCCAGAGTGAGTCAAGCACGATGTGCACTCATTGTGGAGTGTTTGCTAGACACTTGGCCTTCATTTATCTTCTTACATTTTTTCGACCCCACCTGTATGTAGGGTGGAGTGGTGAGACTATTCTTTAATATCTACCACATTTCTCTCCCTTAAATGGTGGAGGCCTTCTTATGCTGGAGACCAAATAGGAACTTAGACATATTTCAGTGACTGGAAATGGCAAGACTGAACAGTAATGTATTAGGAATGAAGTATGCAGAAAATTTTTATGATCAAGGAGATTCTATTCTACCTCTGGGACTGACTTTATCTTAGCAGTACCCAAGAATGATTATATGCTGGACCTGGAATGTACAATAAATACACATGGTATGGAATGGTAGTAATTTTTGTTATTGTCACTGAAAACTAAGCAACTACGTGAACTGCTATGGTCAATGTATTAAAGACAGAACATTGAGATAAATAATATTATTTAATCCAACATACTTACCAAACACTAGTCATATTCCAGGCCTCCTACACTATATTGTTGGAATCCCAACATGTCTATGCAATACTTCCTTCACTCAAAGTATTCTGAATGGAAAGATTCCCCTAAGGAATAGGCTTGGTGAAAAGCAATAACTAATCCTTCTGGTCTTTAATTAATGATATTAATAGCTAAACAGGTTTCATATTAACTTTACTTCATTTTATCCAAGAAGACTTGGTACTCATTTGATATATGCCTTCACATATTTTATCTTTGGGGACACATATTTCCTTAGACTGCTGGAAAGACAGCAGAGCTGTGTTTTTCTCTCTAAGGTATCAACTTGGTGATTTCCACTCAGTATTACACAGATAAATACATTTTTGGGGGTAGTCTTCTACCCAAAAAATGGAGAAGACATTTGATTGGGTAGTCTTCTCCAGTCAGATTGGCATTACCAATCCCTTGAGAGTTCATAAATGAAGAAATGAAGGGGACTACGGAGCAATGAAGAATCAAAATGTAAAGAATTTAATTCTCATCACAATGAAGAATCAAAATATGCTATAGGTTTATTTTCCACTTGTTAACTAAATGATTAAAGAAGGAAAAGTATTCTTTGTTCTCGAGTTTATTTTTCTGCCTGTCATAAGATACAACTGACTATGTTTGCATACATCTTTGTGGTTGGAAGAATGTTATTTGAGAGGCATTCCTTTTAATAAAGTTTGGTCACCTAAGCCACTTTGTTATGAAATACAGTACACATTCTTGTTTTATTTATGTCAAATTTTCATGAAGGACATAAAAAATTATAGGTTCAGAGAGAGGGGTAAGATACCCAAATCTCTACATTTAATATGCAATGGTATTGACATAATCAACCAGACTATTCAATATTAGACATATTACTGAAAAATGCCAAAATAAAGGCCAAGCAGTTCCCCTTTTAATGTGTTGGAATTCACAGGGGACTCTGTGGTTAGTGGTGACAGTTTGAGATTACTATTTTAGTATTATAATTTTCCAGAGTTGCTTCAGAAACAAGAATGTAAGATTCCATTCTACTTTGTGACGTGTATTAAAATTGGGTTGAATCTATACAATTTTTCCACCTGTACATTTGATGTTAGAATGTGTTCAACTTCCTTTAAAAGTGTCCTGATGATTGTTGCAGAGATATCATTAGTTGATTCCTTCATTTGAGAAGTATCTCTTCTGATTTCTCTTATGAAGTAGAAGGGGAATTAGATCTAAGTATGCTTTAGAATCTAGCTAAATATATAGCCCTAACTATATTAACTCAGAAGATTAATACTTGTTTTTGTTAGACCCAACATAGTATGTTAAATGAAGCTCAACATGTTGGCCAATCTCAGTCTGTTATTAACACTATGTAGACAAATTTTCCACCTACTAAGTTACCACTAGTCAATGTGTTGGTATTAACTTATTACTTGGAAAAATCACATTTGATACTGATACACATGTAAGCTTCTAGTTAACATAAGCCCACCTGGTTCACTGGAAATATTAGGACATTTCACTCAACTTGGAGAAAACAGTTATTATGTAATTCAAGAGGCAATTGTTATCAGTATAGACGGAGGAGACAAAAGGAGGTATTTTTATGAAAATTGCTCAAGTCTAATCTATATTCTTGGTAGAATGATAGAATGTCTCATCAACTTTTTGGAATAGTAAATCCATTACAGCAGTTCATCCATTTACATAGACTTAAAGAATAATCTGTTGTTATTTGTCAATGGTTTAAAAATCTCTGAATGAATTAGACATGCGTTTAATAATAAATAAAATCTGTTAGAACATCCTAAATACATTGTTTATATTTCTTTGCCTAACCTCTGCTGTCAAAAAGCCATGACGGCTATTTAGTTTCAAGTGTGTCCAATCCCATAAGTGGCAAAAATCCTTTTAGAACAAGTTAGATTGCTTCTCTCTTTCTTGTTCTGCTACCCATTGCATGCACAAGCATCATCTCTTAAAATGAGATAGCCATATTTGCAGTATCTAGTTTGTTCTTTTTCTTAGACTAAATTTGAATACTTTCTGTTTATGGCAGGGTAGAAACATTTCCAGCATCTGGAAAACCTTGGGCCTTCACTCCAGAAAGTAGCCCAAGAGACTATGCTATGTCTTTGCCTCCTATCCATGATATTTCTGTACAGAACAAGTCTACTGCTGAAGGCTGATGGTAAAATAGAAGCATCAGAAGCCTACTTCTAGAAATATGTATTTTTATATATAAATATGTATTATAATATAAATTTATATATAATATATAAATATATAACATATCATATCATGTATATTTATATTTAATTATATATGATATATAAGTTTATATTATATATATTTTTATTTATATATGATATATAAATATAAAATATTTTAATACATCATATATAATTGAATATATATTATATAGTATGTTATATAATGTATATCATATATCATATATATGATACATATATCATATATTAAAACATGTGTGTATAAATTATATAGAAAATATATTATATATATTAAAGTATATATGTGTGTAGATATATGTATGTATATATATATACATATATATACATATATATACATATATATACATATATATACATACATATATCTACACACATATATACTTTAATATATATAATATATTTTCTATATAATTTATACACACATATATAAACATATATATACATATATATACATATGTGTATATATACGTATACATATATATGTATATATACGTATACATATATATGTATATATGTATACATATATATGTATATATATGTATACATATATATGTATATATATATACATATATATGTATATATATGTATACATATATATGTATATATATGTATAAACAGGACTTAAAGACCTTTGAAAGAAAAGAGGAGTTTTTCCTGTAGATTTATCCAAACAGGTTTTCCTATGACATAAGTTTTTACACTTTCCTTCCTGCTGGATTATTTTCTTACCTATTTCCACTACAAAATAATGGCTTCATTGAACTTTCTCTGATGAATCTGTCACCCAGAAAAGTCATTCTTTAAAGCAGAAAGGCAACATATGTAAGGAGAATCTTTTGAGACTAATGTAAACTTTCAATTTCTTGCCCAAGTGTACTGTTAAAGAACAGTTAATCTCCTGAATAACACTTCAGGCTCATTTGCCACTTAGAAGAATTACCAGAAGGAGCTCTGATAGCCACAACTCCGATTTAGTTACAGAAAGAGGCCAATGGGTTGGGCATGGTGACTCACACCTGTAATTCCAGAACTTTGGGAGGGCGAGGTAGGTAGATCACAAGGTCAGGAGTTCTAGATCAGCCTGGCCAACATGGTTCAACTCCGCTTCTGCTAAAAATATAAAACTTAGCTCAGTGTGGTGGCAGGTGGCTGTTATCCCAGGTACTCTGGAGGCTGAGGCAGGAGAATAGCTTGAACCAGGGAAATAGAGGCTGCAGTGAGCTGAGATCATGCCACTGCACTCCAGCCTGGAACAGAGTGAGACTCCGTCTCAAAAAAAAAAAAAAAAAAAAAAAAAGAGAGAGAGAGAGATCAATGAGGCTAATGGCCTTTAGAGACCAGTGAACTCAATGACATGCATCTTATTCAGCCAGACACTTAAATTCATCAGGCAAACAGCCATATTTTAAAAGATCATGTTTTAATAAAATCAGTAGTTCATATAATTATAGTTATAAATAAAACGTATTGACCCACTATGTGCTGGCACTGTACTAAGTGCTTTACTTACATTTATTTTCTTTCATTGTAATAATATTGATCTTATGAGATAGGTATATTATCTGCCTTTCCATTTGAAAAATAAAAAGGTGGGGTGGTCTAATAATCTAGTAACAATAATAATACATATGTGATATTTATTATTTGCCAGGCCATGTTTTAAGAGTTTAATTATATTAACTCATTTATCTGCAATAAAACCCCATTGAGTAGATATTATTTTTAGTCTCAACTTTAAGGTGAGGCAGTAGAAAGGCACAAGAAGGGTTAAACAATTGCTCAAAGTCTTAGCTAGTAAGTGGTGGCCTTGAGACTGAAATGCTGATAGTCTGGTTCCTCAGGCTATCCTCTTACCACTGCATTGTACTCTCTTTGCCTTTCTGTGCAATCAATTACTAACGATTTGTTTCTTGTTAGTGGTAGCAATGGGCCTTAATTTAAAGTCTGTGCTCTTAATTACTGTTTACTCCATTGCCTCTCATTTAGTGCGCTTTTTACAAAGTCCTGTGTTTTTCATTGTACATACAAGTGGCAGAGAGGTGTGCGAAGATAATCCTTGTCCTTGGACATTTTACTGTTTGGTAAGGAAACTGTGTTATCTATAGAAAAGGGATGTACTTATCCAACTAAAATCAGAATGACTTCTCCAAATGATAACTCCAGGATCATTAGAGACCTCCCCATGACTCCAGTAACTTTGACTTCTGTAACTCTTGGTTCTTCTATACCTCCATAGAACTCCTGTAACTTTGTTATTGAATGAGTCAAGGGGGCCTCCATTGAAGAAATTTGTAGAGGTTATTTTCTATAAGAACTGCTATAATTTATAAGAAGTGAGCTATTGCTGAAGGTTGTACCTTCTCACTATGAAAAAGCAAATGGCCAAACTAATGATTGGCAGTGACAAGGAAAAATCTGCCATTAGGAGTAACACCAGCTTCAGAGTGCTAGCCTCCATTCTTTCCTAGGAGAGAAAATGATGTGGTGACATGAAGGAAGTAATGAGAACATCAAACTTTAATTCAATTGTTTATAGTCCCCAAATATTATCTGCAAACCAAATGTAGTTTACTAGAGGAAAAATCATTTCTTTCTGGAGACACAAAAATATTGAGAAAAAAGTGGAGAGGAAAAGATGTTTTTGAAAGAATAAAATCCTAAAAGTTTTTATAAGTTTATATTTAATAAAACTGTAAATACTACTATAGAAATAACACTAAACTAGGAATCAGATGCCCAAGTTCAAGTTCTACTGAAATCTTGTAATTTATTCTCATATATAAAATATTACTCTATTTAGTAGATTTTTGTTAAAATGACATTTTCTCACAGGCTTCATTTAGTTCATAGCAGCCTCTTCCTTTTCTGAGTTCCTACAGTTCATACCATTCACCTAAACAGTCTATATTATTATATTAAATAGTATCATATATTTAGTGGACTACATATTAATATGTCATTTTATTCAATTTTATTATAAGTTATTTAAGGGTGAGGCTTATGAATTTTACTTCTTTTCAGTTTCCTGTTCTTTGCCAAAAGTGGGTGTTCAGTAAAGTAATTGCTGATGAATTGAGATTAGGGCTCCATTAGAAAGGTACTCATAAAATCAACACTTTCCAAACAAATCAGGGGAATTCAAGCTTATTATTTACTTACTGATAATAATGAACCATAATTAATGCATAAACCAGGGACCTCACTTTATCCAAATAGTTGCAACCAGTTGTAATAATGTAAATATGGTGATGGATACAATCACTAATTGCCAGTTAATGTAAGTTTATTCTTTGCCTAATCATAGTAATCTTTTTCTTTTTTTTTTCTTTTTTTTAATTGCATTTTAGGTTTTGGGGTACATGTGAAGGACATGCAAGATTGTTGCATAGGTACACACATGGCAGTGTGGTTTGCTGCCTTCCTTCCTCTCACCTGTGTCTGTCGTTTCTCCCCATGTTATCTCTTCCCACCTCCCCACGCCCCCATCCCTCCCCCATTTCCCCCCAACGGACCCCAGTGTGTAGTGCTCCCCTCCCTGTGTTCATGTGTTCTCATTGTTCAACACCCGCCTATGAGTGAGAACATGCGGTGTTTGATTTTCTGCCCTTGTGTCAGTTTGCTGAGAATGATGGTTTCCAGGTTCATCCATGTCCCTACAAAGGATGCAAACTCATCGTTTTTGATGGCTGCATAATATTCCATGGTGTATATGTACCACATTTTCCCTATCCAGTCTATCATCGATGGGCATTTGCGTTGGTTCCAGGTCTTTGCTATTGTAAACAGTGCTGCAATGAATAATCATGTGCCTGTGTCCTTATAGTAGAATGATTTATAATCCTTTGGATATATACCCAGTAATGGGATTGCTGAGTCAAATGGGATTTCCTTTTTTAGGTCATTGAGGAATCGCCACGCTGTCTTCCACAATGGTTGAACTAATTTACACTCCCACCAACAGTGTAAAAGTGTTCCTATTTCTCCACAGCCTCTCCAGCATCTGTTGTCTCCAGATTTTTTAATGATCACCATTCTAACTGGTGTGAGATGGTATCTCAATGTGGTTTTGATTTGCATTTCTCTAATGACCAGTGATGATGAGCATTTTTTCATATGTTTGTTGGCCTCCTGTATGTCTTCTTTTGTAAAGTGTCTGTTCATATCCTTTGCCCATTTTTGAATGGGCTTGTTTGTTTTTTTCTTGTAGATCTGTTTTAGTTCTTTGTAAATTCTGGATATCAGCCCCTTGTCAGATGGGTAGACTGCAAATTTTTTTCCCCATTCTGTTGGTTGCCGATTCACTCTACTGACTGTTTCTTTTGCTGTGCAGAAGCTTTGGAGTTTGATTAGGTCCCATTTGTCTATTTTGGCTTTTGTTGCCATTGCTTTTGGCATTTTGGCCATGAAGTCCTTGCCTACGCGTATGTCCTGAATGGTTTTGCCTAGATTTTCTTTTAGGATTTTTATGGTGTTAGGTCTGATGTTTAAGTCTTTAATCCATCTGTAGGTAATTTTGGTGTAAGTTGTCAGGAAGGGGTCTTGTTTCTGCTTTCTGCACATGGCTAGCCAGTTTTCCCAACACCATTTATTAAACAGGGAGTCCTTTCCCCATTGCTTGTTTTTGTCAGGTTTGTCAAAAATCGGATGGTTGTAGATATGTTGTATTTCCTCTGAGGTCTCTGTTCTGTTCCATTGGTCTATATCTCTGTTTTGGTACCAGTACCATGCTGTTTTGATTACTGTAGCCTTGTAGTATAGTTTGAAGTCTGGTAGTGTGATGCTTCCTGCTTTGTTCTTTTTGCTTAGAACTGACTTGGCTATGTGGGCTCTCTTTTGATTCCATATGAAGTTTAAGGTAACTTTTTCCAGTTCTGTGAAGAAGATCATTGGTAGCTTGATGGGAAGAGTGTGACATTTTTGACCATTGACACTTTCAATAAGAGATGTATTTACATTGGCAATCATATAGTTTAAAAAAAAACAGTTTTTGGAATGACTTTTAGTAAAAAATAAAAGGTAGAAAAAACATCGTAATTTCAATCCTGATTCTCCTAGGAGGTTTCTCTTTCTCATCGCAGTTTAAACTGGGAAAAATATTTTTAATCTAACTCTTATAATGTAGGGTACCATAGATCAATATAATATGGTTATATCCTAGGATATAACAATATCAGTTTTATGCTATGATAGTGGAAAGAGCACTATACCAAGGCTGGAGATCTGATTAGGAGCCCTGGCACTATCGACAACTTTTTGTGTAATGTTTGGTAAATATCTGTATAACAATGTCTTCCAACAATAACATACTGAGATTCCTCAAGATACAAAATTTGCATTCTTTCTTCTACCTCTGTTCCTAATATGCTATTTCTCTGTCATCCTGTGATACTGCATTGATATCTAAGATCCTCACCCTGGAATGAACACTGCAAATTCATAAAGAAAACAATCAAAGACTGAAATAGCCTTTGTGATATAAGGAGCTGTAGAGTCTCATGACATATATAGTGACTGTGTAATAAATGGTTATGGCAGCTTAGGCATCAGACAGTTGACCAGGTCAAAGTGGGTGATTTTGCTTGACGCTGTTTACCTATTTTTCCCTTGTGCAATTTTATTTACTTTGGATAAGTTCTTCTTAATAAATGTTTTCAAGTCAGAAAAAGAATACCCTAGTCCTACCTCCACTGCTTAATAGTTCATTATATTGGGTAAGTCACAAGTTCTCTTTGAGTTTCAGTTCTCCATCTCTAAAATAAGGATAATAATGTCTACTTAACATAATTTTCATGAATATTAAATGAGCATTGATTTATGAATACTTATGTACTACTAAATATTTCCAAATTTAAGAAATGATAATGATAATGACACTTTGAGGAAGATATAGTAACTCCATCAGGTGTTTATCCTTAAATAGGTAATTGTACTGTATTCTAAATAAACCACCAGCAATTTTGAAACTGTGGTAGCTTTACAATTATGAACATACTTTTAAACTTGGACTTTTAACACACTATTTGCCTTAATAAGGAGGAATTATCCACTTGAATGGACCTGTTTACTTGATAAAAATCAATAATATTGCTACAACTGCTACCACTATCACTACAAAGATAATAATACTATTTTTGATCATGTAAATATCACAATATTTGAAGAATGATCATCCCTCAAAATTTATTAAACCTAAAGCAATCTCTTTGTTTTCTAAGAGTATGATTATTGTATAGAAAGAAATGTTTGTTACCCATATCTTTTTTGGGGGATGTTGTGAAGTGGGTAGAGTAATTATTCTTTGCATGCAAAGTAAATCAAGAGTGACTCAGGACAAATGTACACTTGTTGGGCTAGGACAAGAAAGGCAGGAATACTCAGGGAGAGAGCTCTTTCTCTTGTTAGACTGAAACTACTTTAGCTTCAGAAAGAGAATACCTAGGTGATAGATTGATCTGTGCAGCAAACTACCATGGCACATGTTTACCTGTGTAACAAATCTGCACATCCTGTACCTGTAAACCAGAACTTAAAATGAAAGTTGACAAAAAAAAAAAAAGGAAAAAGGAGGATCAACTGCAGTGAAAACATAGGTCTTAACAGAAACTTAAATCAGAAGTCTAAAGAGTTTCACTAGAGTTTTCAATACCTGCTCAGAAGTTTGATCATTTTGAGCAATTAAGTTTGAGCCATAGAACTCTGAGACTAGCATTTTCACAACTCATTCACATTTCAATGCTTCTGAGCCATATTTAGCCAAAGAGAGTGTGGCAGTTGCTTGCTTAGACATTTGGGCAGTCAGGTCACTATAATTCAAGGATTTGGCCACCTGTCTTCATGAGCAACCTTCACCACTGAAATGTATGACTTCAGTTTCAAGATTCTTGAGAGGTAATGGCAAAATAACTAAAGATATTAAAAATATAAATGAAGAAATTAATTATTACCAACTTTCTTCTGAAAGATGGCTGCAAGGGAGTGACTGCTATTCAGCTACTCTAGGTTTGTGGTTACAGCCTGCAGAGAGGCTTTAGCAGGATTAAGCAATGTTGACAAGACACACGCAACTGGAGTCTCTAGTATGTGATTACGTGCTATGATTCAGCTCAAAAATGGGGCAGAGAAAATTACAGAAAGCTTAAAGTTGCAAAAACTATCCAGATTTTGACTGCTAAGCAAAATTATCTGAGGGTTTCTAAGTTTTAAAAATGAAGTGCTCTGTTTCATAAAGTTTTTTGGAGCATTTTTATGTGTGAGCTAATGTAAAAAAAATAACAGATGTAACAATAAGATAGGGAATTTGTTTTATATGAAAAACTACTAGGGATGTGATTATTTGTCTAAACTTGGTAAGAGGCAGAATCACCAGAACCTAAGAAGATATATCCTAGATAGCAACTGGCCAGGAAGATAAAGAAAGTGAATCTTTATGTTGTTTTTGTTTTTAAGTGAGGAAGTGATTCTGACCCACCTAACAAGTTATTACATTGGACTCTGGTTTTTAACAACATATCATGTATCAAGATCACGCATGAAACAAAACAAAATAATAAAAAAGGGGAGGCAAGTCCTTGCCCCCAAAATTTCTGACTTAAAACAATTGATGTAAGGCCCTAGAGACATGCCCAGTTAAACCAATTTATTTCACAGATGTATCCATACAAAAACACATTTCTTTTTGGATTATTTTTACACATTAACTTCATATTATTCATATTATTTTGACAAGATATTTAACCAAATTACTTTTCACTTATCTTTCTTCTCTACTAGGTTATAAGAAAACTGGCTGGGTGCAGTGGCTAAGACCTGTAATCCCAGCACTTTGGGAGGCCGAGGCGGGTGGATCACAAGGTCAAGAGATTGAGACCATCCTGGTCAACATGGTGAAACCCCGTCTTTATTAAACATACAAAAAAATTAGCCAAGCATGGTGACATGCGCCTGTAGTCCCAGCTACTTGGGAGGCTGAGGAAGGAGAATTGCTTGAACCCAGGAGGCGGAGGTTGCGTGAGCCGAGATCATGCCATTGCACTCCAGCCTGGGTAACAAGAGCAAAACTCTGTCTACAAAAAAAAAAAAAAAAAAAAAAAGAAAGAAAAAAAAGAAAACTAATTGGGATTATGAAGCACACCTTACTGAAGTTTTATGGACAACCACCTTCTCTGTTAATTTCTTTACAAATGATTCTAATCAATAAAAGTTTTCTGGAAGTCAGCTAAGGGTCAGACACTATGCTAAGTTCACAGGTTTAAAGCTAAACAACAGTCAGCTCCTGACCTCAAAGAATTCACAATTTAATTGCAGAGAAACCGGTCAAGTGCATGAGCAGTCAGGATCAATGTCTTTGTTATTTGTAAAAGGAAGTGTATAGTACTTTATACTAATTTTTAAATTCTCAATGTATTCTGTCTTTTGTGGCTATATTGATATCTATCTCTTTAAATAGATTGAAAGTTTACTGAAAGTGGAGATACCTACGGTCCCATAGGTCTGTTGGTACCAACATATAAGGATAAGTAAATTTAAACTGTTAAAAGAAAACGAGCAATTACCTTGTCAATGTGATTGCTGATAACAAGTCATCTCAACTTTGCATCATGATAACAGATTCATTTCTTTCCCAAACTGGAAAATCAAAGCTCATCCTTTGTTCTTTTATGTGTCTGTATCAAATTCCAAAGATATTTGTACCAATGGACAGAATCTGACTGATTATATTTCAAGAATTCTGTTCTTCAGTAGTTTTATTCATTTACTTAAGAAAAATCAACATTTCTCACCTGGACTATTGCAAAAACAATATGCTTTCAGATACTTATTTTCTCTCATCAAATCTTCCACACTTTCTCCAAGGCTATCTTCCTAAAGAGCAAGTTTGATCTTTTCTCATGCTTAGAAACATCTTTTGAGACCCCATTGCTTATAACATAAAATCCAAACACCTCAGCATACGAATTTCTTCTTGTCTCAACTCACATCCCCAGGCTCATCTGCAACCCCTCTCCCACTGCCCTTCAAATGCATCGGTCTTCTTAAATATCTTCGTGCTGCTCTTTCCTTTAAGGAGGTCCCTTTGTATTTGTATTCCTGATGAAGTCCTACTCAGGCTGCAAACCAATCCCTAATACTACATTTGCGAAACATTCCTGAATGATCTCTCAAAAATTAGTATTTCTATGCTCCGGATAGTGAGGTTCAAATTTCAATATATAACTCGAGGTCCAATTGTCAAATTTTTACCACTCTAGTCTTGCCACTGACTTAATATTTCTGAACCTATCAGTCCTATAAGTTAAGGTAATTACAACTATAGGAATATCATTTTGAAAAAAAAAAAAAACAGATAACTTTAGAAGTGCTAACGTACTACAAAACTCCTGGAACTTACCTAACACTTCAGAGTTTATATGTTTGCATTTATTTAATTTCGAATCAGGAAGACAAATACCTCTAATCACTTATATTGAAATCGAAGAATTCATCTTTCCGATTTTGTTTTTCTGCAGCTAAATGTTTCCCTAGCCTTCTCTTGCAGTTTGTCAAATCTACACAGTTGTGGACAAGATTTCTTCTGATAATTCTGCTACTCAGGCTATTGAACAATCTCCTGAAGGAGGTGAGGCTGAAGGTCCTAGAGGATCACATGGGATTCCACACTGAAACCCTGGGGCACTTACTGAAAACAGTAGCTCCTTTAAGAACTAGTACTAGCTGTTCATTTTCCAACACAAATTCATGCATACATTCACAATGTAGTTTTGGAGTAAATTTATAACATGCAGTTTGTTTTTAAGGAAATAAATGATGTAAATAATATAGTTCCATCACTCAAAGCTAAGCACTATCCTGATTTTGATCTATATCTTGCCATCTTTCTTTTTTAAAAATATGACACTCATCACTTGTTATTTGTCACAAAAATTATATTTTGAATATTTTATTTTATTTTATTTTTTGAAGCTGAAATTTATAAATTATTCATTGGTGCTTGATAGAAAACTCAGAGAGGGTCCATTGGAGAGCAAAAGACAATCACAGTTCAGCTGCTTCATGTGCTTACAGAAAAGGTGAGGCTGGGCGCAGCGACTCACTCCTGTAATCCCAGCACTTTGGGAGGCTGAGGCAGGCGGATCACAAGGTCAGGAGTTCGAGACCAACCTGTCCAAAATGGTGAAACCTCATCTCTACTAAAAATAGAAAATTAGTGATAGGCTTAGTGATAGGCACCTGTAGTCTCAGTTACTCAGGAGGCTGACGCAGGAGAATCGTTTGAGCCTGGGAGGCAGAGGTTGTGCTCTAGCCTGGGTAGCAGGGAGAGACTCCATCTCAAAAAAATATATTAATTAAAAAAAGAGAAGGTGTATGCTGATACTTGTCTAAGGAATTCTTGGGGAAGGTAGTCTGCCCTAGAGAGCTCTGTCCTAATCCCTGTGACAGCTTTGCCACATGACATTGTTGTAGAATTTTACTCCTTAGTTCAGTAAAAACTGGGTTCTTGTCACATGACGAGGAAGGATTAGGAAGGCTTACACATTGAAGGGTGAGGAGAATGGATTTATTGGGTGAAAAGAAAAAAAGAAAAACTCTCAGCAAAGTAAGAGGGGATCCTGCTAACAGGACCCCATCTCAAAGATGAAACGCCAGGCCAACACACTGGAACTGAAGAGGCCAGGCTTCTCCCCACTGCACAGGGCGCTAACTTCCCATGGCTCCACCCCTTTCTCCCAGTGCACAGGTGGTCGGAGATTCTCCAGAAATCCTCCCCTTTATCTGCCTCCTGCATCTATCAACAGGACTGGGTATTCCTTTTCTCTTTTACAAAAAATGATGACCTAGTTAAGTCTCTGCAATATATTTTGAAAATGATTGCCTATCATCTATCTAGCCAGCTATCTGATATGGTTTGGCCCTGTCCCCACACAAATCTCATCTTGAGTTGTAGTTCTCACAATTCCCGTATGTCATGGGAGGAACCCGGTGGGAGGTAATTGAATCATGGGGGTGGGTCTTTCACCTGCTGTTCTAGTGATAGCGAATAACTCACTAGATCTAATGGCTTTAAAAATGGGAGTGTCCCTGCACAAGGTCCCCACTTGAGATGCAACTTGCTCCTCCTTGCCTTCCACCACGACTGTGAGGCCTCCACAGTCATGTGGAACTGTAAGTCCAATAAACCTCTTTCTTTTGCTCAGGGGATGTCTTTATCAGCAGCGTGAAAACAGACTAATTATCTATCATCTATCTCTCTATCTATCTGTCTATCTGTCTGTCTGTCTAGCTATTGCCTTATACAAATGTCTCTAGGGCCTCAGTTTCTTTATTTAAAAAATTAATGTGTCAGCCAGATATTTTAAAAAGCCTTATCCAACCCCTGTATTTCCTGTTTCTAAATTAATTTTCTAGGATGTAATTTAAATATAATCAACCTAATTTTTACCATTAGAATCAGAATAATTACTCCATTCTTTTGAAAAACTTACAGTGTTTGTTCAGCTAATTTCCTAGTGGTCATTGTTAGGCCTATGATTCTGCAAATGCAGCTGTTGCTTCAAGATTTTCAGAGAGCCTCAAATTTAATGCAAAACCTTAAACTATATTACTTCTTAATTTATTCCATTTCTTGTAACACTGGATTTTTAGGCACTGTTTCAAGGCCAAGTGCCCTATTTCTAATCTTCTCAGCTGTTTCTAATGCATTTCTACTTATGATCTGGCTTTGCTCAGTTCACTACTGGAATGGCTTCCAAACTTTTCAAGCCTGCAACTCAAATCAGGCCGCCATCTTAATTTTCACTCCTAAATATTTTAAAGGATCAAGTGTATGATAAGGTAAAATAACACTATCAAAATCAGAAATGATCTTAAAGTTGATTTTCCCCAATCTTTTTATTGGAGTGATACAGGAGAAATCTTAGATCTCAAGATAAATGATCCAGGTAAACTCATACAGGAAATTTCTGTCAAAGCCAGAACTGACTTCCATGTCTCCCAGTTTCTACTCTGTCCTCTTTGAACAATATCCTGTGCCTTTCTAATGTTGATTTGTAAAAGCATCTCTTCTGACACGTACCCAGACATTTTCCTGTATTTAGCATGAAAGGAAATCGTGTTTGACAATCACGTTGCTGCTTTCCATCCTCCTGACCTTTAGATTTTATGCTGTGATTTCCTGGAAGTGAATCCTCCCACGTCAAATACGTTTTTTTTTTTTCCAAAGTCATTAACTTATTCTACCTTCTGAATTCATCATGGCTCACAGGTATAAAAGCCCCTTAAGGAATTATTAAATGTCTCAGACATTTCAAAGATGTTCTGGGTCAAATTACCATTTAGAAAGAGGACACTTAAGTTAGAGGTGAATAAAAGAGTTGAAAATTGACTGATTCACTCCCTGAAGGAAACAGGAATGTCTCAATTATATGCAGTATTAGGTCGCGCTTCTCTGGAGATTTTACAGTGATGCTTCCAGTGTCCCTGAAACACCAAGCCTTTATGGATGACCTAATTTAGTTATAAAAATAATTGTTATAAAGGGCAATATTCACCTTACGTTAGACTAAAGCCTAAGCCTTTTAAAATTCATTAGTTCATTTGCTTCACTTAAAGCACACTACTTATCTATTATTGGGCCTCAATTTTCTCTTTCTCGCTCTTTCTTTTCCTGCTTCAAACCTGTTCAACTTATGAGCTCATAAAATGCTTCCTAATCAAAAGTCCTAACTCTCATTCAGTGAATCTTACGACACTTAATCTCTGGCTTATGCCACTTAGATTTATGTTATGAATAATAATGAATTATGAACTTTCTTTTCTTTGCCATTACATTGTAAGCAACTTTATGCAAGAAACTGAATTCATTCTGCATCCCTAAAAGCCATCTTATGTCCCAGAGTACAGTAGGGGTTCAACAGATGCTCAAACTTACTGAGCAGAAACTGATATATGTTTGATTATTTTCTCTGTACCATCCAGAGAAATGCTCAGAAATGTATAGATAAATGGTAACGGTAAAAATAAATGTTTTCTTGAAATCTGTGCCAACACATTCAAAATGTTCTATATGTGTTCAAAGGAATAAGTTATTAGTTTCAAGCTGGAAATTGAAAATGAGAATCAGCTGATGTTGTATGTGAGAAAAACAAAATTCATAAACCACTTAAACCACCCAACCGAAACACAAACAGGAGTGGGCTGTTAGGTATTTACATTAGACTTAACATTCATTTCTTTAAATGAGGAACTAGTGTTAAGTCAGTTTCTAAAAAGTGATAATTTATCAGCAAACAGTCACATGTATCTTCATGGCAATAGGCTTGGCAGTGCTTAGAAGATGGACAAAACAAAGAGAAATGAACAAATCAACCAAAGTAACAATCCCAATGTATTTATTTGATTTAATTAATCTCGTGGCACTTTGGACTTCCTCAACAAATAAAGGCACAAAAGCTGAGTTAGGTCAGTCATCCTTCTCGGTTTTTGTCTTGGAAGATTTATTCCGCTCACATGCAAAAGAAAGTAAAGTTGATTTTTTCAACTTGTATTAAAGCATTTAACAATGTGATTCAAATCCATAAAATGTCAACTGAAACCATTAGCTTTAAAATGAACCCTGAAGAAATTTAAATAAAGGTTGAGTTCTCAAAGGATCTCCTATATTACAGGTACGTTTTACATCTGCCAACAAAATGCCTACTGAAAGAAGGCTGAATTCATGGTGTCACAGGAATGAAGATCTACCATATCTTATTTAAACCATAAATTTTGTGTGTGAGATTAGGAGAACACCAAAGTGAAGAATAAATGAACTATACCATAATTTCCACATCATCAAAGACTTATCATTGGAAGGTATTCAAATGTCACTTTGCAACCATTCATTGTTTCAAGAATACCTTTTCTAGAGATTTCAGCCTCTCCTTGCACAACTTCTAGGTCAGGGAATAACTCATTCCCTCCTAGGGCTAGCCTATGCTATCTTTAAGTGACTTTATTAAAATATTTTGTCATTATCTGTTACCTTGAAATTTCTGTTCACAGTGTAATTGTATTTCCTATAACCACACATTTATTAATTTTGTTCACATGAAAAGCTTTTCAATGGAATAAAGCATAACTTCTTGTCTATCAAGGCTAAGTGCCATTACTTTTCAATTGTTTCTCTATGTGATGACAAGAAACCTTACTATTATTGTTTTGCTGCTTCTACGCAAAACACATCTAAGTTTATGAAGCTCAGACATATGTACAAAGTGCAACACATTTTTTCCAAGGTTTATTTTCTGGCTTGCCTTATCAATGGATATTTCTTAGTAAAATAAATTATGAATTAATGTGGATTGCATTCATAAAAGTGATATTATAGAATATTTAGTGATTAACCCAATTGTAAATATGCATGTTTCATATAAAATAGTAACAAATTATTGAATAGATGAAATAAGTGCTGAAATTTTATTATGGAGAAGAAGCTTAATTATTATAAATATTTCAGTTTTCCCAATTAATTTATACAGCTAATACAATTTCACTACTACAACTACATGTACAATTTCACTACTTAAATTTCACTTCTTGAATTGTAGTAGTGAAATTGTATTAACTGTATAAATTAATATGAGAAACTGATAGATTTATAACAAACTTCTAGAAGAGAGTTCTAGGAAATCTATAATGTGACAACAAACTTATTCTGGAAATATAAACAAACGGGTAATGAATATAAAAGAACATTAAAAGCAAAACAATTGACATATTTAAATATATTTTTATAAATTAAAACATGCAGTACTGGGCAAAATAGATGTGCATAATAGAATATAGACAATAGAATAGAACACACATGAATTTAACATATTTGAGAAGACATTTGCAAATCATAGAGAGTTTGTAGCCTATTTAATAATAGGTCTAGAATAAACATTTAGAGATTAATAAGAAAATCTTATCTCTCAAGTTGTACTAAAATATATGTTTACATTAAAGAGTTATATATATGTATATCTATATGTATGTATATCTATATGTATGTATATATATATATGTAAGAAATGAAATTAGTTATCTGGAGGTGTACATTTTTATAATGTTTGAATTTACAGAAAAATTTTAAAGGTACTTGCAATTTTCTCCTTACCATGTGCAAGTAGAATGGTGGATTAATACAGTGGACTAGCACAATATTATGCAGAATTTAAAGATGATCAGGGTTTCTACCAATTATTCTAATAGAAAGCAAGAGAACTAATATAGTTGAAGGTGAAGGTAATGCATTTGTCTTACTCTCTGTCTCACATAAAACAAACTTTCTTTTTTTTTTTTTGAGACGGAGTTTCACTCTTGTTACCCAGGCTGGAGTGCAATGGTACAATCTTGGCTCACCACAACCTCCGCCTCCTGGGTTCAGGCAATTCTCCTGCCTCAGCCTCCTGAGTAGCTGGGATTACAGGCACACGCCACCATGCCCAGCTAATTTTTTGTATTTTTAGTAGAGACGGGGTTTCACCATGTTGACCAGGATGTTCTTGATCTCTTGACCTCGTGATCCACCCACCTCGGCCTCCCAAAGTGCTGGGATTACAGGCTTGAGCCACCGGGTCCAGCCCTTTTTTTTCCCTTTATTGATGGGGACTGGGAATACATTCTCCAGATCCATAACTAAAAGACAAGTATCAGTCAACATTTTTATCAGTTCCAGTAAGGATCCCTAGCTACGTTTAGTCCCACAATTTCATGATAGTAACCATATTTCCCTGTTATCTGCCATGATCTATCTAAATTTGCAGACACTACACAGCTTAACTGTATGGGAGATCATCGCTTCAGCATACTTTACATCTTTGGTGATAACACTGACCTCTAGAATGCCTCTTGGGATGTGATATGGCTGTTGACTTATTATCTTGGGAGTTTGAATGAAGCATTTTAGGAGCTTTCACTTGGCCTTTTAAACATAATATTGTTTACTCCACAGTCACGATAAGGGTTCTACCAGCCTCTTAACACAGTCATCTCAATTATGCACTTGGGATCAGGGAAATGACAAGAGTATGTGCCCACAGACCTGCTGCAGATGTAGTGAGATATATTTGAGCCATAATTTAATCAATGACCTAGCCTTCAAAAGTCCTCATCCTGATGGTGGCTTTCAGGGACACACAAGGCATTTCAGAGTCCATATCTTAGATCCAATGTCAGTTCAGATTCTGTATCAAACTTCCCTAGAAAGACATGGAGATTTTCTCTTTTCCGGTGAACTGCTACCTTATAAATGGACCCAGGTTTCCGTGGGGACGTAATTTTATATATACATAAACTGACACTGCAGGGTCCTTTCTCCAAGACTTGGCTCTGGTTCTCAAGATTGTCCCATATAAAGAAACCGTGAAGAATCACTATTTTCGGTTGCAGTTGCTGACCTCAGTTTTCTGATTGCCTATATTTGAATTCCTGCTAATACGGTTATAGCTCAACTACCTTACCAGGCTGAATTCGTCATCACCACAGACTGTTAATGTTCTAAACACCCTAGTTGTTACACCAACTTTGTAGTTAAATTCAGTTTGCCTTAGATGATTAGTGCTAATATCTGGCCTTTCTTATTTTGGAATTTGATCAGCCCCATTGAAACTAAGGTTCCCAGCTCCAGGCACTATTTTCTACAGTCAGCTTTGACCGAAAGAGGATGGTCAGCAATGATATTCTCAATAAAGTCCGTGCTTTCTTCACATATGCATTCCTATCATCTTAGTGAAGACAATGGTGTACCTCATCAGGGAACACAGGGCGAGTGATTAGTTCTCTAGTTTTGTAAGTTAAATCCATTATAACTTGCCTACTTCCCATGTCTTCTGACTTCTTTCACCAAATTCTGATAAAACAATTCTTACATTTCTACCTCATTTACTCTATGCCCAAGATCTAAAGAATGATTCCAGCAATATTTTAGGATCATACCTCAGTGTCCTTGCCATAACATTGCCATAATCTTAAATCCTGAGTCATGGGGGAGCTCTATATCAGTAGCCATTTCTATATGCTGCCTGACATTCAAACCTTCTAGCCGGGCCCAACACTCTCAGAGTCCATTCCCTCATATGTTCTCCTGGTTTCTTCTTGTACAGGATACTTAGTTAGAACTTGAAACACTTTTGGCAAGAAAGCTATCTACTATCTGAGCAAAGATTATATGTCCTTTTTAGTCTGTGTTTAATCTGAGCCTAGTCCTTGTTATACAGGCATCAAAGAAAGGCACAGACTCTTGGGAGAAAAGCACCATCATGCAAGATTATCACCTTATGTAAATATGCGTAATGTCTTCAGGCAAGAGAAAGATATTCTTTTCCAGAAAAGAGAATGAGGTGAGAATTCATCAAGGGACTTACCAAAGTCAGGGTTGGAGTCATGGGAGATAAGAAAGCTCAGGGACAGGCTGGGCACTGTGGCTCACACCTGCAGTCTAGGAGCTTGTGTTTCTTTTCTTTTCTTTTCTTTTATTATTTTTTTATTGCATTTTAGGTTTGGGGGTACATGTGAGGAACATGCAAGATTGTTGCATAGGTACACACATGGCAGTGTGCTTTGCTGCCTTCCTTCCCCTCACCTGTATCTGTCATTTCTCCCCATGCTACCTCTTCCCACCTCCCCACCTCCCCGTCCCTCCCCCATTTCCCCCCAACAGACCCCAGTGTGTAGTGCTCCCCTCCCTGTGTCCATGTGTTCTCATTGTTCAACACCCACCTATGAGTGAGAACATGCGATGTTTGATTTTCTGCTCTTGCGTCAGTTTGCTGAGAATGATGGTTTCCAGGTTCATCCATGTCCCTACAAAGGACGCAAACTCATCGTTTTTGATGGCTGCGTAATATTCCATGGTGTATATGTACCACATTTTCCCTATCCAGTCTATCATCGTTGGGCATTTGGGTTGGTTCCAGGTCTTTGCTATTGTAAACAGTGCTGCGATGAACATTCGTGTGCACGTGTCCTTATAGTAGAATGATTTATTGTGTTTCTTAAATATTTTATCCCCAAGTTTCAAGGTCTAATTTCTTCCCCATCACAGCTTTGAATTTAGCATATGAAATTCATTACAGTTTTGGATTTAGTTTTGTTGTTTTGTTTTGTTTTGTGCAATTCTGTCATGCTAATAATTAAATCCTGAACTTGATTTTAAGATCAGTCTACCCTTTGGCTTCAAGAAATGAAGATGCCTTTAAATGCTGTGTAAAGGCTTCCAGTTTTTACAGTACGTCCTGAGTTGATTGTTGGCTGACTTGATCATGGCTTTCTGTTTTTTAAAGGCTTATGGAGAAATGTACAAAAGTCAGCCAACTCAATAATACTGAAAATTACTATTGCTCTTGTATATTTCAAGTGCTGGAGTTGAATAACTCAGCATGTCTTCACTACCACAAGCAACCAAAGAGTATTAACATGTCAGGTGTAATATCATTCCCTAATCTCCCACAATGTAGCTCTTGTGACTATCTGATTGGTGAGTGATCCAATTCCAAATTCCATTCCAAGAGTCTAATTTCTAGGACCATTTTCATTGTCAGTTCTCTCAGTTTGAGTTCCTCTGAGAGCAGACCCCAAAACAGGCACCCTGCAATCTCATAAAGCAAATGAGAATAAGCATGGATAATAATACAGGGAAGGAGAAAAAGCCAATAAAGAAGAAGTTAATAAGTCAACCAGATTGAATGAGCCTCAGAATTGTCCCCAAAGTGGATGAAAATCCTGGGGACAATAATTCGCCAACTCCTCTGCTCTGGTGGTTGTAGGGTTTCTTTCAGCACGAATACTACCCTATACTTAGAGGTTGTATCTAGGCATGTCAGAGCAGCTTTTCTGGCTTTGCAAAAAGCAAAGGAGAGAGCCTTTGAAGTCAACTTTTGATAGGGGGCACATGAAGTGCAGGAAACTATCCATCACAATCATGCTGAAGTCAGATGGGCAGAGGAGGCTTATCTTGATGTAACATATGCATCAGCTAAAAGTGATTATCATGTCAATGCCACTTTATAAAAATAGTCTTTGTTTTGCAATTTTCTGCAGGACAAATTCCATACTCTTTAGCAAGTTATAGATATTCATTTTAAATTGGCATCTACTTACTTTTCAAGCCTCACCTACATAAAAAAACCACTCCCTAAGTACTTCACTATCTATTCCTATGAAACTGCTTCTTGGAGTCAACAATGTCTGCTATTTCATAACTTCCAGACTTTGCACATGTGATCTTCTCTGCCTGATATATTGTTCAGTTTAGCTACCCTTTCTACAGAGAACAAATTTAAAATGTCTTCGTACGACATTCAAATCCCTCTGAAACAGTATCTCTCCTGCCTCGTCAGCATGGTATTGCTTTCCAAACACACCAAAAAACCGTCATTACTTGTTTTTTTGGGTGTGTTTCAGTGCAATAGTCACATGCATCGTGAAGCATTGTGAGACTTTCTTATCCGTATCCTTCAGGACTGAATGAGTCACTTCAGCCTCATCTCACGCAATGATTATATATATTGCTGTCATGGCATTTATCCTGCTTTATGGTAATCTGCATTAGAATGTGTGCTGTTAGGAACATGAAACATTGTCTAATTTACATCTTTGTATCTCTGATACTGTTGTTGATTAGTTGAATGTTGAATGAATAAAGGAGGGAAGATACCATTTTTATACGTTTTTAAATGTATATGAAGATAAAACCAGCTCTATGACAGGCTACTTTTCTGATTCAAGATTATTTGAAACTCAATAGATTTTTATCTATATACCTTTTATATTTTGTATACTTTACACAGTAAATTTTAATTAACAATTGTGATTGAAATCCATTTTTTGTAAACATTTTTGTAAACAGTGATAACAGAGCTGAATTTAAATAGAGAGTAATATATACAACTGTATTATATCCTTTTAAGAAAGAACGAATGTTAAAATATTTGGATAATGAAGCAATAGACAGAAAGTTGAGATAGCTTTGAGAAAATTAATTGCATTTCATTCAAACTCATGGAGAAAATGTTATGAATAATATAAGCATGCCATCGATGTGATTGTTGACTGCTTAATTTAAAAATATAACAAATTTTGTAATCTTACCGGTCTTTTCTTCTCAATGGTAAAATGAAGAGGTGGGACAACTTAGGCTGAAATTATTCAAATGAATAAAAGTTTTTTTTTTAAATAATTGCTTCCATCACTAACTTTTGGCTCATCTCCTTTTTTTTTTTTTTTTTTTTTCTCTAGGAAAGCTACTATATCCAACCTCCTCACTATTTTCTTGTCCCACTTTCTCCCATTAGGGTCCATGCAAAGTTCAAGATAGGCTGAGATTTAAATGTAAATGATTTGGAAAAGGAACACTTTATTGTCTATTTCTTTTCTATTAGAATTGTCAAGATTCATGAAATTAGAGCCTTTGTTTCCAATCACTTCTGTAACTCCAGTTCCTAGAACAGTATGCAGTTTGATATTGAAATTTAATAAATCTTTGTTGAATACATGAATACTTTAACTCCAACTAATCTAGGCTGGAAACAATTTTTTTTTTCAGCCAACTAGATACACATTCAGTAATTCTCCCAATAAAAGCAAATATACAGTAGTATTTTGTTCGTTTGACTCAGGGTCTCAGTCTGTTGCTCAGGCTGGAGTGGGTCAGCATGATCATAGCTCATTGCATCCTCAAATTCCTGGGCTTAAGCAATCCTCCTACCTAACCCTCTTAAGTTGCTGGGACTATAGGCACACTCCACCACACCTCGCTTTTTAAAAAGTTTTTTAAGAGGTAGGGTCTTGCTGTATTGCTCAGGCTGGTTTTAAACTCCTGTACTTAAGCAATTCTCCCACTTTAGCCTCCCAAAGTTGGGATTATGGGCCTGAGCCACAACACCTGGCCATACAATGATTTTTAAAATACAATGATTTTGAAGGCCACATAGAAAGATGGAGACATGATGTTTAGGTGGAAACCTGAATAGGCACATCAGCATAAAGCTGGCACTCAACATGATTATACCTTTAACAAAAGTGTCAGTGAGAAAAAAACTCAACTTGCAGAAATTAGTAGCTAGAAAAACTTGCATTATTTGACTTTAACAGAATGTTGAGGACAGAAAACAAGCAGGCGAACAACAAGCACAAGTTGGCTGTCGTGCTTACATAACTTAGATTAACACATCTGCATGATCAAATACAGTGTAAGCACAGAGTTATATTTAAAATGGCCCCAGGTTGGGTTGAATGAATAAAGGAGGGAAGATACCATTTTTATACGTTTTTAAATGTATATGAAGATAAAACCAGCTCTATGACAGGCTACTTTTCTGATTCAAGATTATTTGAAACTCAATAGATTTTTATCTATATACCTTTTATATTTTGTATACTTTACACAGTAAATTTTAATTAACAATTGTGATTGAAATCCATTTTTTGTAAACATTTTTGTAAACTATTATCAAACAAAAAAAGTTGCAGAAATATTGATTAACTTAGGGCATGGGGAAATTACAGAATACCAGAGGCAAGGAGATTATCTCACTATACATAAAAAAAAAAAAAACTTATACAAAAAATGATTAAACTTAGAATCCAAATTCTCAACAGTAGTATATTAATATATTTAAATTACAGTGCTTGTATAGAAATTTCAGAATGATACATCAAGCTATTAATAGCAATTACCACCAGAGAATAGGGTTACGGTGGGGGCAACTTCTCCTGATTTTATGGACTTCTATAAATCTTTTGCTTTCTCACCAACCAAAAAGTTTGTTTTGTAAATTTTTAAAAAGTAAGTACCTTCCTCGAATTTAAGAAAATAAAGTGTTATATCTATCTAGTGGAGTAATACGCAACATGTAAAATAAATGGATCTCTCTCTACTACCATGGGAAGATATTCAAAGTTTATTATTACATGTAAATGCATGTTGCAGGATGGTGCCCACAGGATGAACTAATTTCTATTTAAAATAGAATCATACACTGGATAATCACATTTTGATCAACAATGGACCATATACATAAAGGTGTTTCCATAGATTATAATGGAGCTGAAAAATTCCTATCATCTAGTGACGTGGTAGCTGTTATAAGGGCTTTGGTGGAACACATTACTCACATGTTAGCATAAAGAAACTTACTGTGCTTCCGGTCAGAGAAAAGCCTGTCACAGACAGTTATGTACAGTACATAATACTTGGTAATGACAAGTGACCATGTTATTATACTTTTTAATTGCTACTGTAGAGTGTTCTCCTTCTACATATATACATATATATGTATGTGTTTATATATATATGTATGTGTGTGTGCATATATATACACAAATATATATATATACATGAATATATATACACACAAAGTTAGCTATAAAAGAGCCACAGACATATCCTTCCTTGAAGAAGTACTTCAGAAGAAGGCATTCTTGTCATAGGAGATGACAGCCCCATATCTGCTATTGCCCATAAAGACATTCCAAGGTGAAGATGGAAGAAAGTGATACTAATGATACTAACCCCATGTAGGCCAAGACTAACGTGTGTGTTCTTGTCTTAGTTAACAAAAATATTTGAAAAGTTAAAAAACTAAAAATTTGAAAGCAAAAAACTTGTACATGAGAACACAAAGAAAATATTTTTGTACAGCTATACAATATTTGTGTTTTAAGCTAAATATTATTTATTATGAAAGTGTCAGAGTTAAAAAATAACAAAAAATTTAAAGTTCATAAAGTAAAGGAGTTATGGTAGTTTAAAGTTAATTTATTATTGTAGAGACAAGAAATATTTTTTAAAAATAAATTTTGTGTAGCCCAAGTGTTTAAAATATCTACAGTAGTATATACTTATCATTGTGTTATAATAACCTACAGTATTCATTGCAGTAACACACTGTACAGTTTTATTGTGTGTGTTTGTTTGTTTTCTTTTTGGAGACAGAGTCTCACTCTGCTGTCCAGTCTGGAGTGCAATGGTGCGATCTTGGCTCACTGCAACCTCCACTTCCTGGGTTCAAGTGATTCTCCCACCTCAGCCTCCCGAGTAGCTGGGCTTACAAGTGTGCACCATCATGCTCCACTAATTTTTAGCAGAGATGAGGTTTCACCATATTGGTCAGGCTGGTCTCAAAACACCTGACCTCAGATGATCCAACTGCCTCAGCCTCCCAAAGTTCTGGGATTACAGGCGTGAGCCACCATGCTTAGCCTCACACTGTACAGTTTTAAAGTATGCTCTACTACTATGTATGCACATTGATAAACTCTTCAAAGGATGCATTTCTCAGTGTGTATCCCTGTTGTTAAGTGATGTATAATTGTACAGGTGAGCAAAACAATGCTATGGTTTGAATGCCATTTATTTATCCCCACCAAAACACATGTTGAAATTTGATTCCCAATGGGGAGGTGTTGGGAGGTGGGGCCTAGTAGGGGGTGTTTTGATGATGGAGCAAGATCCTTTCCTGTCTTCACATGTGTCTGCTTACTTTTTGACCTTCTTCAGTGTGTTGTGACATAGTACAAAAGCCTTTGCTAAAAGCCAGAGCCATGCCCTTGAACTTCTCCACCTGCAGAGCTGTGAGCTAAATACATCTCTTTTCTTTGTAAATTACTCAGTCTCAAGTATTATTTTACAGCAGTACAAAACAGACTAAGACAAATGGTTACTAACATCAGAAAAATATATAGCCCCTCTTATTTGTGGGAGATATGTTCAAAGATCCTCAGTAGATGTCTGAAATCCCAGAGAGTACTAAGCCCTATATAAAAAAATGGTTTTTTACCTAGATATACATATATACCTATGATAAAGTTTAATTTATAAATTAGGCACAGTAAGAGATTAACAGCAATAACTAATAATAAAATAGAACAATTATTATTATACTGTAATAAAATTTGTATGAATACAATATACCTTTCCCTCTCTACCAAAATACTGTAATATTTTGGGGCCATGATTGACATAGGGTAACTGAAACCATGGAAAGTGAATCCATGGAAAATGGGAAACAACTGTACATACAAAGTTTGTAAGTCCCAGTGTCTTTTTTTGTGAGCTTGGAGATATTCCTTAGAAACTGGGATTTGGGATTTAGTGTTCAGATGCTGATAACATTTTTGTGTGTGTGTGCTTGGTTTAACCCAAAATGAGGAGCTATGCAAATAGGAGCAGTTCATATTTTTGGCTTCTGGGTAATATTGATAATAATAATGAATATAGAAAATGGTAGATTTCATTTTTGAAAGACTAAAATAAAAACCCATTTTAAAAAGTGAAAACAATGTATGTATAAGAGTCGAGTCTTATACATACAGTATAAATATGTCAAGCATCAAGCAACCAAAAAGTTATTAGTAATTTGAACTCTGCAGAACCAGATAGATTTCACATGGGAACAATCCTGTTTCACTTTCAAACAGATACACAATCAGCCAAGTACATCATCAGCTCAAAGAATTAGAGCCTTCTCTGTCTTGTTCAAGCTGACATCACCAGTAGGGTAAATCTGGAGTAAACAAAACAGGTTTCTTTCTAAATATGGTGCACATAAGGTCTCACTGAGACACGAAGCCTGTCACTGCTTTGGACAAGTTTATGCCTCTGTCTAGATCACACCATTTATTTCTATGTGAAGTTAGACGCTTAAAATAAAGTTTAGGCAGTGAAAATACCAACTGAAGGATAAATGTAGTCTGTCTACCTTAGGGTAAGGTAGACACCTGATATTTTTAGCAAAACTTACAAATTTTAACTTGCTAATATAGTTTATTATGAGAGCCTGAAATGATTAAGTATGTAGGTCCTAAACTGCTTCTGGAAAGTGAGAGGAAGAAAAGAGAGCTGTTGAGGCTTTCTCTAGTAAGTCTCTTCTCTGCAATGGGAGATATGTTTTCATTTCTGTGTGCTAAGCCTCATAAGACTCGTCCCAGAAAAAAGGAAAAAGATGGTTTTAAAAGCCTGTTTTGTTTTACATTGCAAGTAGGATACTGATTTTGCAATGAAAAGGCAGAAAAGCAGCAGTCAGACTAGAGAAATAAAGAACCATATATCCTAAATCTTTCAAAAGGATGACATTATATGTTAACTGAAACATTTTACCATTTGTAATTTGGTCTTAAATTACAGAAATGGGTGAAAAATTGATTACATAACACAATAAAACAATCTTAGATTTCTTAAAATTGCTTTTCCTGTTAGATATCATAAGCTTTAAAAGAAAAATGCTTTCCTAATAATTTTTGGTTAAACCTAGAAGATTGGATTCATTTTAGAAATTTAAATAGCATCTCCCATTTCAATGATTTTAGAAAATTTGACTTCATGGGTATTATGTGCTTCTTTAAATTCAGCTATTTTTTGCAGGTCATAAAAAAAATCAGTCTTAAGGAACAACTTGCTCCTTGGGCTTATTTGATCTTGCTTGTAAGAAATGCAAGCAAGGATTCAGATTACTTTTGAACCAACTCATACCAATTTCACAATCTCCTGCTATGGCATGTCTAAGGAAATGGTTTTAGTAGACAGAGCAATTCATCCAACTGAGCATGTAAGATTTATTCCTAAAATATGGCTGGGAATCGAGGGAGGTGAACGCCTAAAACTTTTAAACCCCTTTAAATTAATCAAAGAAAGCATGTCAAACTCTCTTCTTCGTTTAGGGGCCTCCTGAGGAAATGCCTTTATTTTCTTCATTTGTTTGAAATAAAGTTTGAAAAATGTGTACTTTAAAATATTTTTACTTGGTAATAATTTTAAACTTTAAAAAGTTGTAAAAATAAAAAATAGTGAAAAAAATAATCATATAACTTTTCCCTAGAGTCACTGTAGAAAATACAAGTAAATAGAAGTTCCTCTTCAAAGCTTTCTTCTTAGCTTATTAAGGATGAATAGTAGCTTCTTAAAAGGTTGAATTACTCTAAAGTCTTTTGTTAATAATCCTAACTAGCTGTTAGTTATAATAAAAAATAGGTATATTCTGTGTTCCTAGTTCTTATACTGCAGCCTAGGTATTTGCCCTGACATCTCTGGACAAGCCCAAGCAGGCCTCAGCCCATAGTTAATTCCCCTTCCTTATTTGGAAATGTTATTGCTTCTTTAAGTCTTTCATAAATGACTTCATCTTTTCCTTTGTTTTCTCTTGCCTTTACCCTTTTAGGAAAAGCTTTGAGTTATTAGCCAAAAAACTGATCAGTTTTTTTTAGTTTAGATTGTGAGGCCCAGCTCCAGCCAATGGAGGCAGGGCACAGCAGAAGGGACCAGTCCACAGGGATAAATATGTCTGCCTTTCCTTTGTTCTTTGTACTCTCATGGCAAACTGCTGATGAGTGTACCCCTTCTGCAAAAAGTAAAGTTGCCTTGCTGAGAGAAAATTTATATTCGAATGCTACTTCTTTTGTGGCACCAAAAATTTACATAAAACAATTCTGGTGGCCGTATGGGGACCCATTCCATTCTGCGGCGGTCTTTGGTTCTCTCTTGTGAGGAGGTGCCCCATTGCCTCATTCCAGTGGCCTCAGGGTTTGAGATTCATGACGCAGCTAGTGCGAGGAATAAACCCAAACTCTCAGCAATGCAGGGAAGGAGCAGCTTGCTATATCATGATGGACAGGAAATTTCTGTGTACAGACCAAGGTCAGAAAAGTCACAAGAGTGATGAAGTATTTTCTTGGTGGTTGGGATATTCTGGAGGTGGAGTGTGTGTGTGTGTGTGTGTGTGTGTGTGTGTGTGTGTGTGTGTATGGTTGCAAGCATCACTGCATGCAGTGTTGCTTGTGTGAATGGTGAATCCTACTGCTGGACAGAGTGCGTAGGTCCTCTCTATGGTTCTGTAGCTACTTCCTATGGTTTAGGGTGGATTGGGCTGTGGGTCTTATACTGGCATGCCCGTGCTAAGAGGGGGCTTAATTATCCCCCTGGGAAGTGGCTAGAGAAGGTGACATGAACAGAGGGGACTGTAAGAGACCTCCAGGGAGGGGAAGGAAGGCTAACCTCCCAGGAGAAAAGATAGGCAAGACATCTCTGGTTTGAGAGATTGAGCTTTAGCAAGCCTCAAGAGAAGGAACAGGTGGGACACCTCTGGTCTGAGAGATCGGAGAGGTTATGCCTCCCAGGAAAAAGGATAGATGAGAGATTTCTGGTGTGAGAGACTGGGCCTATCTGAAACCCAATATGAGGAATGCTCCTAGTAAAGTGGGGGTGGGAAGTAAAACGGGAAGGAAAGAGGGTGATGGCATTTGAATCCCCACTGACAGCCCTTTAGCGCTCATGCTAAATAAAGTATTGGAAGGACAATGAAAGGACTAAGCATAGGAAAAAGCAGCAAATGATAAAGTATTGCTGTTTCATTTGGACCCAAGAGCCGATCCTTAAACCTGCAGTTTTCTGGACAAAATTTGGGTTGGATGAGTATTGGGTCTGTCAACTTTTAATAATGTATGTTAACAGCAAGAGGCCTGTCTCACAGGAAGAGGTAGATTATGCCCTATGTTGATGACAAGGGCCTGTTCTCCTTTACCCTTTAAAGGATTTAAAGAAGGAAAAAGAAAGTGACAAAAAGTCAGAGGTTAAATCATCTGAAAAAGGTGAAGTTTTTACTCATGGGCAACCTGAAAGTAAATAGGACCCTTTAGACCATCTTTCTCTGTTTCTCAATCCTAATGCACTTCCTCCTCAGGTGGCTGCTCTTTCTCTTCTTCAGGCATCTACTGCCGCTACGGATCCAGAACCAGAACTCCCTACCCCTGTTATCCCTCCCCAGTATAACCTGGATTATTGGGAGCTGTCCCCTCAGGAGTCTGATCATTGCTATTTCCCACCTGAGTGTCCTACTTTAAAGAAGGGACTCTGGCAGGAGATAGAACAATGTAAAAAGGATATTCAGAATCTCCTTTTTCCCTCTACCTCTAAGGAGTTGGCTTCATGGCTTTTTCCTTTAAAGAAAGTACCACAAGGAGGGGGCACAATTGGCTTTGTAAATGCCCCTTCAACTACTTCCAAGTTCCCAAGTCTGAAGAAGGAATTTAAGCCTGTGTTAGATGATCCTGATGGAGTGGCAGAACAGATTGATCATCAGTTTTTAGGTCCCCAGTTATATACTTGGACCCAGCTAATGTCGATCCTAGGTATTCTCTTTTCAAAGGAAGAGTGGACCATGATTTGCAGAGCTGCTATGGCAGCCTGGGAGCATGATCATCCCCCTGGCCATAAAATTCTGGCAGCAGATACTAAATTTCCTGCTCAAGACCTGCAGTGGGATAATACTATCACAACCCACCAAGATAACATGAGAGATTTGAGAGAATCAATAATTAGGGGGATTAAAGAATCAGCACCCCAACCTCAAAAGCTTACTAACGATTTTGATGTCTGACAGGAAAAAGATGAAGGGCCTATGAAGTTTTTAGACAAATTGAGGGAACAGATGAGAAATTATGCTGATTTGGACCCAGACAGTCCTCTAGGACAAGGAATGTTAAAGTTGCAATTTGTTACTAATAGCTGGCCAGATATTGCAAAGAAGTTACAAAAGCTAGAAAATTGGAAAAGTTGGTCAATCAAAGAGCTTTTAGGAGAAGCCCAGAAAGTACATGTAAGGAGAGATGAAGAAGGACAAAGGCAGAACGCCAAACTCTTCTGGCAGAGCTCACCAGGACAAATGATGCCAGGAGCTAACTTTACACCCATGCTGGCAATGTGCTCCGTAGGTGGTGAAAGAGGAGGGCCTTGGAATTCAGGAATGCAAAAGGAGAGGAGGCAGAGTCAGTATTTCAAAGAAGATGGTCAAAGTAAGTGTTGTAAAGCTTGTGGATGTGAAGAAAAGAAGGAGGATAGAGACAAAGAAACTCAGGGCCAGGGAAAGGAAAGGTGGGCAGGACAGATGTTACAAATGTAGAAAACCAGGTCATTTCAAGAGGGAATGTCCTGAATTAGAGAATGCAGAGGAGGCTCTTCCACTCATGCTTACTTTTGAAGAAGAAGACTGGGGGTATCAGGAACTCTTATCTTTTCTATTTCAAGTCCCACCAGGAGCCCTTGATAGATTTAGAGGTAGGACCTAATCGTGAATTAATCACCGTTTTAATTGACTCGGTGCAGCTCGTTCATCTGTTTGTTTTCTCCCAGCAGTTGTGACTTGTTCTCCAGAGGAATTCCTGGTTTCCAGGGTAGAAGGAGAGAGATTTAAAGTAAAAAAAATTAAAAACCTAGAGGTAAATTATAAAGATTGGTCAACTTGTATTCAATTTTTATTAATTCCTGAAGCAGGGACTAATTTACTAGGGAGAGACTTAATGTTAAAATTAGACATAGGTTTACAAGTTGGCCCAAAGGGTTTTCTAACTTCTCTAAATTTTCTGACTACAGCAGATGAAAAGTACATTCATCTTTATGTTTGGTTCAAGGAAGGAAATTGGGGAAAGCTATGAATTTGCCCCAGTACAAATTAAATTAAAGACTTCAGGTGAGACAGTAAGGAGGAAGCAATACCCTATATCTCTAGAAGGATGAATAGGGTTAAAACCTGTAATTGAAGATCTTATCAAGGATGGGCTTCTCAAACCCTGTATATCTCCATATGGCCCTCCAATATTGCCTGTCAAGAAGTCAGATGGGTCATATTGACTGGTATAAGATCTTAGAGCTATTAATGAGATAGATCAAACCATTCATCCTGTTATGCCCAACCTATACACTTTTCTTAGCAAAATTCCTTACAGTTATCAGTGGTATACAGTAATAGATTTAAAAGATGCTTTCTGGTCATGTCCTTTGGCTAAAGACAGCTGAGGTATGGTTGCTTTCAAGTGGGAAGATCCTCATACAAGATGGAAGCAGCAATATAGATGGACAGTTTTACCCCAAGAGTTTACAGATTCACCTAATGTCTTCAGTCAAATTTTAGAGAAGATTGTAGGAAAAGCTGCCATTTCAGAACAACTATGTTTACTCCAGTATATGAATGATACTCTTATATCTAGAGAAGATATAGAGAATGTAGTTGAGTTTTCTAACTATGTTCTTAATCATCTACATTCTGAGGGGTCATGAGTCTCAAAAGGAAAGCTCCAGTATGTGGAATCTGGAGTCAAATACTTAGGTCATTTAATTAGCACAGGCAAGAGAAGAATAGGACCTGAACAAGTTGAAGGAATTGTATGTTTGCCCTTGCCTCAAACCAAAAAAGAACTCGGAAAATTTTTAGGGTTAATTGGATACTGCCACTTATGGATTGATTCACATGCATTAAGAAGTAAATTGTTATATGAAAAGCTAACTAAAAGAGGACCAGATCCACTTATATGGTCTTCTGAAGAAGTTGACCAAGTTAATGAATTGAAAGAAATACTAATGTCTGCTCCTGTTCTAGCTCTTCCCTCTCTAGAGAAACCATTTTCACCTCTTTGTCAATGTTGATAATGGAGTAGCTTTAGGAATGCTTATCCCAGAACATGGAGGCCACCAGCAGTCGGTGGCCTTCCTGTTTAAAGTACCAGATCCTGTTGCCTGTGGATGGCCTCAGTGCATCCAATCTGTTGCGGCCACAGAAATATTGGTGGAGGAAAGCAGAAAGCTGACTTTTGGGGAACACTTCACCATAAGTACACCTCATCAGGTTAGAGCCATCTTGAATCGAAAAGCAGAAACATGTCTCACTGACTCTAGGATTTCAAAATATGAAGCTATCCTATTAGAAGAGGATAATTTAACCATAAACACAGACAATTCACTCAACCCAGCAGGTTTCTTAACAGAAAACCCATTGTTAAAGAGAAAACACTTGTGTCTAGACTTAATTGACTGTCACGCAAATGTCCAGCTAGACTTAGTAGAAACCCCCTTTAAAACAGGAAGACATTTGTTTATAGATGGTACCTCCTAAATATTTGACGGGAAACAACATAATGGGTATGGAGAAACACAACGTAATTGATGGAGAAACTCTTAAGGAAGTAGAATCACGAAGGTTTCCCAAGTTGATCTGCTCAGGCTTGTGAACTATTTGCACTCAATCAGGCTTTAAAATACTTAGAAAACCAAATAGGAGCCATCTACACTGACTCTAAATATGGCTTTGGGGTGTCTCCTACATTTTGGAAAATCTGTGCTGACTGAGGCCTCATTAACAATAGGGACCAAGATCATGTTCATGAGACATTATTTGTCCGTGTTCTAAATAATCTCCAGTTGGAGAAGAAATAGCTATTGTTATTGTTCCTGGACATCAGCATGACTTCTCATTTGAAAGTCGAGGAAGTAATCTTGCAGATCAAGTGGCCAAGAAGGCTGCTATTTCTCACACATCTATTTTTCGCTTACCTCTTTGCTTCCTTCTTCTATTATAGTTCCTCTTCCCAAAGCTACTCCATTACAGTTCCTTCTCCCAAGCCAAGAAAGAAAAACTAGCAAGAATTGGAGCTCGAAAGAATTCAGAAGGGAGATGGATACTCCTGAACCAAAGAGAGATGCTATCTAAGCCCATCAGGAGGGAAGTTTTGTCTCATCTACATCAAGGGACCCACTGGTGCCCCAAAGCTCTGTGTGATGCAGTCCTGAGAGTTTAATGGATGACGATGAAAGTCCTTGTTTTTCTACCATGAGCTCTCTGCGTCCCTGTCTGTGTTCCACATCCTCATTGATGGTTGCTCATTTCTTTGATACTGAGTGATTCTCCTTCTGTTTAAAAATGTCACATTTCGGAGTTTGGATTTATGAGAATGCAATTCTGTTGAACAGAATGTGTGTATATTAATAGGTCAAAAATATACTCTACCTAATGCAGTTTCACACCATAGTGCAGGTTGTCCCACTAGTCTTAGTGTAGTTTCATGCAATCATTTCATGTATATGATACAAAAATCATGTGTGAATAAGTGAAGTGGTCATTGACACTTTAAGAAAATTTACCCCAAAAATCCCTTTAAGAGAAGTATCTCAGCATATATGAGAGTTGTACCATTGTTTTAAAAACATTATTAAGCAATCTTTCCTTCCTTGTACTCCATACTGTTATAGAAAACATAGAAGCATCTTGTAATAACATACACATTATGTAGTAAAACAAAATATCAAAATAATTTGAAAGAAGGAACTAAGGCTGGGGAAAGAAAGCTATGAAAAACCCATTAACAGTAGTTACTATAATTCAACATTAAATGTAGCTCACAAACTTTTAAAAAAAATTTTATTTTTTGAGATGGAGTCTCATCCTGTCACCCAGGTTGGAGTGCAGTGGCACAATTTCAATTTATTCCAACCTCTGCCTTTTGGGCTCAAGCTATCCCACTGCCTCAGCCTCCCCAGTAGCTGAGACTACAGATATACGCCACTGTGCCTGGCTAATTTTGGCATTTTTAGTAGAGACAGGGTTTCACCATGTTGGCCAGGCTGGTTTTAAACTCCTGACCTCAAATGATCTGCCTGCCTTGGCCTCTCAAAGTGCTGGGATTACATGCCCGGCACAATCATTTTTATGAGGAAAACGCAGAACTGCTATGTGTTAACACTCCAGTGAATGTCCTATCCTTTTCTACTGCTTAGTGAAAATTAACAACTTCTCTGGATTTGAATTGAAGAAAAATCTTTAACGGGCCTCTGAGGAATAAGTTAAACAGAAGTTTTGCCATAGGTGAAAGGAAGAAAGGGACACATACTTGGGGAGTAAGACGAATCTATTTGGCAGACTTAAAAAGAGAATTGAACTCCCAGAGGATAGAGATTTGAAAGTGTCAAAGGATTTTTGGATGACAGGAACTTCCGCTCTACTCTCACACAGAGAACTGACTGGATAACCTGGAGACAAACAGACCAAGGCAGGAGGAGGCTAGTTTTAACGTCTTGCAAGTACCAGTAATTATGCCTTTGGGCTTACTGTCTGAGAAATACAAGGCAAAGAATTAGCATTCAACAATGGCATCTTACAGCAGAAGCAGCAGAGATAACCATGGTTACTGCAGTAGCAAAAGGATCATGCATTTCCCCACATCCCAACTCCAAATATTGAGGAGCACCATGAGTAGTAATGGATATTCTGTTTGTTTGGATAACAGGGTCTTAGAACCAGACGTAAATTAATCTAAAAAAATTGATGCGATGTTTCTCACACTCAGGTTATATAGAATAATTTCATGCATACTACATATAACATGAGTTATATAATCATAAAAGTTTCTTATTGAAATTACCACGTGTGTGGTCTACCAAAATGTTAAATCCCTGCCATCTGTGGATCTGTTTAAGTATTTTTGAAAACAAGCTGCTGTGAAAGATTTAGAAAGTGAAGGCTTTACGTAGAAATCTTATTTCCAAAGATGAATTATTTTCAGTTTTGAATATTCAGCAAAAACTACAGAATGAGGAGAATATGGACTCTAACTTGAATATCAACAGCTTTTTCATGTGGGTGTATGAATATCTTTGCTTCATGGCAAACTATTTGCATAACCATCCACCCACCCAACTACTGGGATTAAATCCCATCTTAGCTTTGTTAACTTTCTGCTAAACAAATTCTTAAACCGCTTTTCCTTCAAATCTTTATGCAGATGTCAAGACAGTTTGGTGCTAGACATCTAAATAGGAAATATTAAAATTCTAGAAATCTGTTACTAGCATTTTTGTGTAATCCTTCATCATATTAACTACTTCAATTCAGCAACAAAATGGTAGTAAAAATATTAATAATCAATTTTTGGATAAATTATGTCTCCTGAATTTTTTAATAGTGAAGAGATGTGAAGGTTTAAGTAAATATATTTTGAATACGCTACATGTAAAACATCACTGTATTAGGCTATTGCACTGCTTTAAAGAAATACCTGAGACTGGATAATTTATAGAGGAAAGAAGTTTAATTGGCTTATGATTATGCAGGCTGTACGGGAAGCAGGGTGCCCGCATCTGCTCAGCTTCTGGGGAAGCCTCAGGGAAATTTTACTTACAGTAGAAGGCAAAGCAGAAGCAGGCACATCCCATGGTGAAAGTGGGAGCAAGAGTGTAGGAATATGAGCATACACTTTAAAATAACCAGATCTCAGGCCGGGCGCGGTGGCTCACGCCTGTAATCCCAGCACTTTGGGAGGCCGAGGCGGGTGGATCTCGAGGTCGAGAGATCGAGACCATCCCGGTCGACATGGTGAAACCCCGTCTCTACTAAAAATACAAAAAATTAGCTGGGCATGGTGGCTCCTGCCTGTAATCCCAGCTACTCAGGAGGCTGAGGCAGGAGAATTGCCTGAACCCAGGAGGCGGAGGTTGCGGTGAGCCGAGATCGCGCCATTGCACTCCAGCCTGGGTAACAAGAGCGAAACTCCGTCTCAAAACGAAAACAAAAACAAAAACAAAAACAAAAAAACAGATCTCATGTGCACTTGCTCAGTATCACGAGAGCACCAGGCCATGAGGGATCTGCTGCTACTTATCCCATGACACAAACAATCCCACCAGGCCCCACCTTCAACACCAGGGATTACATTTCAACACGAGGTTTGGCGATCACCAAACGTTATTTATAATGTTTCGCTGTGTGATTAGGAGCAAACGTCAAAATCAGTATTTGCACTTTTGAGACCTATACAAAACACCTCTGATTTAATACTTCAAAGCTGTTGGCCTCATTTGATTCTGGTTTATGCCTCTGGCATGTGTACTAGCTTTGCATGGATTCTGCAGCATTTTGCCTCATGCCTGTGCCACGCACCTCTTGCTTTCTACCCTCGGGATAAGCCTGTTGATTGAAAGGCTTGAGAAACAGTAGAACTTAGCTAAGAACCCATAAGGCATAATTAAGAAGTACTAGATCTTGGGTAAAATTTTGGTAAATGAGAGAGGGGGAAGGTAAGTCCTTCTTACCCATCTCTCCCCTGCTTAACACAGACTGTCTTGGGATGGGTTTGTGCAGCTCCGTTGTGCATCAACAATCAATTGCGTTTAGCAGCAGCCAAATCAATATTATGTCTAGTAATTGTTTTTTCTTTGCTTCATTCACCTTCTCCCTCAATTCTGCTTCCTGGAATTGCACTTCACAATAACACCATCTCATATAAGACCTTTACCTCAGGCTCTGCTTTTTGTGGAATCTGCTTTTAAGGCTCAGTGAAAATAAAGCACAGAACATTTCCCCATTACTTCCAGAAAGAAAACTTGGCTCCTATACTTTGAGGATTGAAACACAACATGGCCTTTGCATAGTAATGAAAGCAATGTTGCTTCCTCTTGATCCTTCATATGTATAAAACTTTAAAGAGAGCTGTAAGAGAAAGCTGCAGTGCACCAGTTAGGAAATCAGTTTTCTTATGGGTGACACCTTCTGGAGTAACAGCAGACTGGAGTCATCAGAAAGTAAATATGTGATTACTGAGACCTCATGTATTAAAGGTGGGGCAGTAATACTGGAGAATTTGTACGTTCCCTATATTTCAGCAACAAAAATTAGTTGTTTCCTCAATACTAATACTATTCTTCCTTCTCCATATAAACCTATGAATATCCCATTTATAATTCAAGTTCCTACTGTAATTCTATTGTGGAAACTGACCGGATTCAATGGCCAGCATAGCCGTTTGCAAACAAATAAGGAATTCCCAATCCAAAAATATATCCTTAGTCTTACAGCTCTCCAAATGTATGGTCACCAAAATTGCATGCCAAACAGAATCCAAAAACCTTTCTCAAGGCTTCATAACTCATTTAACTCCTGCAACACCTTCTTATGTTTTAGTCTGTATTTATTTCCCAGATATGATATCCAAGTAGCAAGGAAGGACAAAAGAGTATTTCTAAAGAACACAGGGGGCCCAGGCACAGTGTCTCACTCTTGTAATCTCAGCACTTTGGGAGGCTGAGGTGGGCAGATCACAAGGTCAGGAGATTGAGATCATCCTGGCTAACACAGTGAAACCCCATCTCTACTAAAAATACAAAAAAAATAGCCAGGTGTGGTGGCACATGCCTGTTGTCCCAGCTACTCAGGAGGCTCAGGCAGGAGAACTGCTTGAATCGGGAAGGTGGGCATTGCAGTAAGCTGAGATAAAGCCACTGACTGCGCTCCAGCCTGGGCGGGAAAAAAAAGAGAGAGAGAGAGAGAACATAGGGAAAGGGCTCCTTGATGTTCATCTTGGTAATAATCTTACACTAAGACTAGTGGGACAACCTGCACTATGGTGTGAAACTGCATTAGGTAGAGTATATTTTTGACCTGTTAATATACACACATTCTGGTCAACAGAATTGCATTCTCATAAATCCAAACTCCAAAACGTGACATTTTTAAACAGAAGAAGAATCACTCAGTATCAAAGAAATGAGCAACCATCAATGAGGATGTGGAACACAGACAGGGACGCAGAGAGCTCATGGTAGAAAAACAAGGACTTCCAGCGTCATCACAAACAACACATTATATAGACACAGCCATTAATTTCAGGGCTTTTCTTTCTGTAGAATAAAATCTGAGATCTTGGCTTACTGGATCAAAGCTGACCTATATCCATCCACCCAACCATCTTTATATTAACTTTCCTTATTCACTAAGATTAAAAGTCAGAGATATTTTATAAATTGTTAAAGTGCACACAGCTAGATGATGACTGACGGAATAAGGAGTTAGCCTGGGATGTTTTTACTGTAAATAGTCCATTTGTGAGATGTTGACAAGAGAACATTTTCTTAGTTCTGATGTTAGTGCAGCATCTCTTGAAATATTACAATTTGAATGAGAGTTTAAGGTGGAAATTTACCTCTACAGCTCTATTAGGCCATTCTTGAATTACCATAAAGAAATACCTGAGACTGGGTAATTTGTAGGAAAAGAGGTTTAACTGGCTCATGGTTCTGCAGGTTGTACAGTAGCATAGCAGGGTCTGCTTCCGGGAGACCTTAGGGAGCTAAACTCATGGCAGGAGGTGAAATGGGAGCATACATTTCATATGGGGAAGCTGGAGCAAGAGAACAAAACCATGGCAGGGAAGTGCCACACACTTTTAAATGACCAGATCACAGGAGTAACTCACTCACTAGAAATCATGAAGTGTGATGACTTTATCTTTGTTATTTTTTTCAAGCTTGCTTTGGCTATTCAGCATCTTTTGTGGATCTATAAATTTGTTTTTTCAAACAGACAAAAAATTATTAGATACATAATATTTTATCAACACAACTAATAAGCTGGATCTGACAGATACTGGGCCAATTCCAGCCCATGACCTGTTTTTATAAATAAAGTTTTATTGGAATACATCTCCATTTATTTATTTACTTACTGTCTATGGTTACTTTTGCTTTACAATGGCAGGTTGAGTAACTGTGACTGAGACGGTATGGCCTGCAAAGCTAAAAATCTTTTTTTTTTTAATTGTTTGCTTTTGTTTAATTTTTTATTTCCATAGGTTTTGGAGGAACAGGTGGTATTTGGTTACATGAGTAAGTTCTTTAGTGATAATTGTGAGATTTTGGTGCAACTGTCACCCAAGCTGTATTCACTGAACCCAATTTGTAGGCTTAATCCCTCAACCCCTCCCACCCTTTCGCCCAAGTCCCCAAAGCCCATTATATCATTCTTACGCATTTGCATCCTCATAGCTTAACTCCCACTTATGACTGAGTACATAGTACGTTTGGTTTTCCATTCCTGCGTTATTGCACCTGGAATAATAGTCTCCAGTTCCATCCCCGTTGCTGTGAATGCCCTTATTTTTTTCCTTTTCATGGTTGAGTAGCATTCCATCTCACATATATACGACAATTTCTTTATCTACTTGTTGATTGATGGGCATTTGGGCTGGTTCTGTATCTTTCCAATTGTGAATTGTGCTGTTATAAACCTGCATGTGCAAGTATCCTTTTTGTGTAATAACTTATTTTCCTCTGGGTACATACCCAATAGTGGGATTGTTGGATGGAATGGTAGTTCTACTTTTAGTTCCTTAAGGAATCTCCACACTGTTTCCATAGTGGTTGTACTAGTTTACATTTTCACCAGCAGCATAGAAGTGTTCCCTTTTCACTGCATCCACACCAACATCTGTTATTTTTCAATTTTTTGATTACGTCCATTCTTGCAGAAGTAAAGTGATATCAATATGTGGTTTTGATTTGTATTTCCCCGATCCCTAGTAATGTTGAGCATTTATTCATGTTTGTTGGCTATTTGTATATCATCTTTTGAGAATTGTCTATTCATGTCCTTAGCCCACTTTTTGATGAGATCATTAGTCATTTTCTAATTTGTTTGAGTTCCTTGTAGAATCTGGATATTAGTCCTTTGTTGGATGCATAGATTGTGAAAATTTTCTTCCACTTTGTGGGTCATCTGTTTAATCTCCTGACTGTTCCTTTTGCTCTGATGAAGCTCTTTCATTTAATTAAGTCCCACCTATTTATCTTTGTTTTTGTCGCATTTGCTTTTGGGTTTTTGTTCATAAAGTCTTTGCAGAAGCCAGTGCCTAAGCCTTTCAGATCCTATATTTAAAATCTGAAAGGTAGTAAATGGGGTGGGGTAGTAAAGATAGTAAAAGGGTAGTAAAGGGGTTATTCATTGCCTCAAGCATTTGTCCTTTGTGTTACAAAGAATCCAATTACACTCTTTTAGTTATTTTAAAATGTATAATTAAACTATTATTGACAATAGTCACCTGGTTGTGATATCAAATACTAGATCTTATTCATTCTTTCTTACTACTTTTTCTATCAGTGGTTTTCATGGATTCTTAAAGATTTGCTGGGAATAGAATCTTGGAAACTATAAACAGAGAGTCTTTTAGTAATTCCCTTCCAATTTTGATAATTTTTTTTCCTTAATTGCTTTGGCTAGGACATCCAATATTATGTTGAATAGAACTGGCAAGAGTTGGCATCTCCGTATCATTGTGTTAGCCATAAACTTTTCATTTATGGCCTTTATTATGTTGAAGTAAATTTGTTGTACCTAGTTTGTTGAACATTTTTATCAACAATGGTAAATTTTGTCAAATTTTTTGCACATACTGAGATGATTATATCATTTTTATCTTTAATTTTGTTAATCTGGTGTATCCCATTAGTTGATTTGAATATGTTGAACCATCCTTGATCCTAGTGACAGAGCTAATTTGGTCATAGTGCATTATTCTTTTAAGGTATTGTTGAATTTTGTTTGCTAGGTTTTTTTTGTTTTGTTTTGTTTTGTTTTTTAGAATTTTTGCATCTATGCTTATCATGTATATTGGCCTCTAGTTTTATTTTCTTATGGTGTCTGTTTGGTTTTGGTATCAGGGTAAGGCTGGCCACATAAAATGAGTTTGAAAGTATTCTCTCTTCCTGGATTATTTTGGAAGGGTTTGAGAAGGATTGTTAATTGTTCATTAGTGTTTGGTAGAATTCCCCAGTGAAACCTTCTGGGCATGGGCTTTTCATGGTGGCTCATGCCTGTAATCAGCACTTTGGGAGGCCAAGGCAGGCAGATCATGAGGTCAGGAGTCCAAGACCAACCTGGCCAACATGATGAAAGCCTGTATCTACTAAAAATACAAAAATTAGCCAGGTGTGGTGGCACACGCCTGTAGTCCCAGCTACTCAGGAGGCTGAGACAGGAGAATTGTTTGAACCTGGGAGGTGGAGGTTGTAGTAAGCCAAGACTGCCATTGTACTCCAGCCTCGGCAATAGAGTGAGACTGTCTCAAAAAGAAAAAAAAGCTGGGCACAGTGGCTCATTCCTGTAATCCCAGCACTTTGGGAGGCCAAGGCAGGCAGATCACAGAGATTGGTAGTTCGGCAGCGTTACTAACATGGAGAAAGCCCATTTTTGCTGCATAATGGAGACTTAGTTGACACACAATAAAATGTGTAATTTAAATTATGTAATTTGATGATTTTTCATTTAACTACATCCATGAAACCATCATCACATTCAAAATAATGATTATTAGAAATTAGTATATTCTCAAAAACAATCTTTTCTGTTACGTATTTTGTAACATCTTCTCTCACTGGCTTATTGTTTATTGTGATATTGTTGATCAAAATTTTAAACATCAAGGTATTTCATCTACTAATCTACTTTTTAAATAAATGTTGCTATTTATATTATGTCAAATGAATACTTTCTAGGTATGAAAACTCAAGGATGTCCTCCTATGTTTTATTCTAATATTTTAAAAGCAATTGCCTTTATATTGAGAAAATTAATTCATATGAGATTTATTTTTATGGTTTGAAGAGAAACTGAATTAGAGAAACTGAATTTAATCTTTTTGTGTGTAAATAGCAAGTCATTTCACTACACACTGAATTTCCTCTTTAATCCCTATTGATCTGTACTATAACAGCTATCACCAATCTTTTTATATACTTCAGACTGTTTCTCAAAATTTTAATTTGTTACATTGAATTGTTTCTTTATTTCTATACCAAAATTACAGCAATAGGATTGTTAATACATTGCAATCAAGCATTGTATCAGGAAGGGCTTTTTCCTTTTATATAGTTTGTCATATAATAATGTCTTTTTTTTCTTCACTCTTTCTAGTTTATTCTGTTTCTGTCTTTAGCTATTCACTTCTATTTCAATCTCAATCTATATCTCCTTTATCAACTTATGTAATTTTAATCACAATTTCATTAAATTAATAAAGTTGGAAGAATTCCTATTTTAATACCAGTACCTTCTATATGCTAATATTACATTTCTCCCCATTAATTTAGTTCAAGTTATACACCCTTCACATTTGTTTTATGTATTCTTATGTACCTTACAATTTTTGTGCTATTGCAAATGTTTCATATTATTCTATTACATTTTCTATTCAGATATTCATGGTATTTAACAATTCTATTTATTTTTTCTACATTGACTAAATATCTTGCAATAGTATTTTATGATTATTTTCTATGTATTATGAACATATACTCTTTAGTATTCTATGTAAATAATATTAACCTTTCTTCTGTTAATTTCTTATTCTTGTCTTTTTCTCTTATTCCCTATCTCTTATTCTTCTCTTTTTCTTGCCTTTTCTAATGAGTTTGAATTGTCTGTTAAATATTGGATAGCCATGGCAATAGTAAACATATAATCTCCATTCTTACATTAATTACAATGTACCTAAAATTTTATCATAAAGATGTTTACAATTGATGTTTAATAGATATTCTATGATTAAATATGGGAATTCTCTCTATTCCAGTTTTGCTAAAATGTTATTTTTTATTATTATTAAATTTGGAACTGTAGTAACTTTTCTGTATTTAATGAGCTTATCTGAACATTTCTTACACTTACTATATTAAATAGGTAAGCAATTTAAATATTATTGCTCTCTCATGATAAATTCCACTGATGGAGATACATCTTACACACACACTGACACACACACACATTGCTACATCAGATTTGCTTGATTTATTTAATATATTCATTTATATTCATACGAAAGGATGTTCTATAATTTTCTTTTGTGTCCTTATCTTTTTTGTTATCAATTTTCGTCACTCAGATAAAATTAGCTGCACACTTTTTTGATTCTCTAAAATATTTAACATAAGAAATACACAATCTTATTATATTAATTTGTTCATTCATTTCTACTATGCCCTCTCTTTCATGTATTTTAGGTTTATTTTGTGGATCTTTCTCTAGCTTCTTGATCTAAATTCTGAGCTCATTTAGTTTTAGTTTTTACTGGTTTTGATTACAAAATATGCTGTTTGCTATCGACAAGTTTGAAAGTTTTTAAAAGAAATTATTTGTGACCTGGTCAAAATACAATTGTAAATGCATGCTTGAAATAAATTTATATTCTCTTCTTGGCATACATATAGTTAATATAAAAATATGTACAACATAATTCTATATGATTAAATAACTATTATATAGTATATAACTATATTACAGGTGATGCATTATTTATAGTTTATAAAATTATGTAAAAATTTAAAAAGTTATATTAATACAATTACATGTAATTTATATATGTATATAATTATATGTAATTGTGTTGTACACATATGTTAACCACTACTATCAATCTGCTTAATATAGCACAGTGTGGCACTGGTCAAAGGATAGACCTAGAGCAAAATAACTAACACAGAGTCCAGAGATAGCCCCATACATATATGGTTAATTAATTTTCAGCAAGGCTGTCAAAGCAGTTCAATGGTAAAAGACTAGTCATTCAAGCAAATAGTTCTGAACACAACTGACCATTTTTAGCCAAAACATTCTCAATCCCACCTTGCATCATACAAAAATTAACTTGTAATCGATCACAAACTGAAATATCAAACTTAAAGTTATAATACTTGTGAAATAAAACACAAGAAAAATGTTGTAAGCTTGGATCAAGAAAAATTTTTATTTGGAACTCAAAAATGATGAACCAATTTTTTTAAATCAAGAAATATCTTCTTCAAAATTAAAAGGTTGTTTTTCAAAGTACACTGTTAAGAAATAAAAAGATAACCCTTCAAACTAGAAGCCATTATTTACAAAATACTTTTCTGATAAAAGACTTGTATCTGGAATATACAAAAAGCTATTATAACTTATTAAGAAAAAATAACCCAATAAAAGCTATGCAAAATATTTGAGCAGAAAGTTTACCAAAGACATATAAACAGCCACTAAGAACGTGAAAACATGCTTATTATTATTAGTCATTAGTAGAATGCAAATTAAAACCACAACAAGATATCATTACATATTTACTAGAATGGCTAAAAAAAAAAAAAAACTGATAATACCAAATACTGGTGAGAATATGAACTATCTGGAACACTTACATATTAAGTGATAATGCAAAATAGTGCAGACATTTTAGAAATCAGTTTGTTCATTTTTTACAAAGTAAAACATTTAACAAATTGACCTACCTATTCCAATTCTAGGTGGAGAAATAAAATATATGTTCACAAAAAATATGGGTGGAAAAGTTTATTGCAGTTTTATTCATAATTGCTGAAAACTAGAAACAACTCAAATGTCGATCAATAGTTAAATCAATAACTCAGCTGTGGAACACCACCCAGTGGAATACTGTTCAGCAATAAAATGGAAATAAGTAGTGATGCATACAACATCGTGGATGAATCACAAATACATTATGCTAACTGAAAGAAGCCAGGTTCAGAAGGCTACACATTGTAGAATTGCCTTGATATGATGTTGAGAAAAGCCACAACTATAAGGTCGTAAAAAGGACTAGTGTTAGCTAGAAAGGCTGGATGTGACGAAGGTGGATTGACCGTAAGGCCGGCTGCCTCACAGAGGGTTAAACGGACACATCCATCTCTCTTCTCGCCTGATAACTATGTCATCACCCAAGCTCATTATCTGGCCTTGCCTCATGGCTTCCCCGCACCCACCTCCGCATACCAGACCCAAGCCCACATTCAGCACTAAATTATGCATCCAACCCCCAGCCCACTGTTGAAAAACCCTGCAGAAAAATTTTTTAAAGAAGCCCCATCAAACCCTGCCCAATAGCAGTCTGCCCTGTACACCCCTGGCAGGCCCACTTACCCTAGGTCCCACCCGTCCCTACCAATGGCAACTAGCTCCAGGTATTTCCTTCTTCTTAACAGCCAATAAGATTGCCTTCACTTTGTTTCCCAATAGCCAATCAATTGCCTTCCCTCCCCATAAAACCTCACGCCCTGAACAGCCAGCCAGCTTCTTTGGCCCCTTCCTGGACCACAGAACCTCGCCCAGGAGCTGAATAAATTAGCTTCTCATTTTCTTATACTTGCCTCAGTTTCCTCATTTTACCTCGGCAATAAACCTTACATTGACTACAAAAGAGAATCTGGGAACTTTCTGGGGTAATGCAAATGCTCACTAAATAGTGGTTGCGGAACTGTGTATTTGTTTAAAAATGAATGAAATGTAGAAAATATAATTTTATTGTATGTGAATTATAATCCAATAATGCTGACTTAAATTTTTAAAATAATTTTAATATAGAGGATTTATATTTATTTTATGGGGACAGTACTCCTAAATGTTTTATGTTTTTGATACTATTTTAGATTTTACATATAGGGCATGTTCTCAATAACTCACAGATTTATAAAGAAGAAAAAAAAGCACATAATTTTTTATGTGCTTTTAAAAAATTCAGGCTTTAAATGTTTCTTAAAGCATAAAATTGTGTTAAATTTTATTGTCTTGGTTAAGTTCCAAAAATATCTGCTGAACTGTTCATTAATTCTAATTTGTAAAAAAATGCTTTTGGATTTTTCCTTGTACACAGTTGTCTCATTAGTGGATTATAAACATTCTTTTTATTCTATCAAGAAAAATTTAAAAAATTAAGTTCATATATCTCGTCATTTATTCCAGTCTTCATGGCTTAAAAGTAGCAGACAATAACTTCCAATAGTTCTCTTTTAATATAAACGCCATGAAATTCACTTTTTCACTTTCATAATTTGATTGCCTTAATTATTTAATGTAAGGTATCTATGTTGGGTGTGTTTTATTTACAAGATTCTTATTTATGCCAGTTCAGCTCTAACTTCCTGTTTTTATTATTACTTCTTTTCGAGACAGAGTCTGGCTCTTTTACCCAGGCTGGAGTTGAGTGGCGCAGTCTTGGCTCGTGGCAACCTCTGCCTCCCAGCCTCAAGCCATACCTCCACTTTAGTCTCCCAAGTAGCTGGCGCTGCAGGGGCACACCGATATGCCCGGCTAATTTTGTATTTTTTGTAGAGGCAGAGTCTTGTCATATTGTCCAGGTTGTTCACCAACTTTAGAGCTCAACCAGTCTGCCCCACTTTGCCTTCCAAAGTGCTGGGATTACAGGCGTGAGCCTAGGCGCCCAGCCTTTTTTTCTGCTTTTAAAATAATGGAGTCTCGATTTCCCTCAAGAACAAAATTCAATGCCACATTCCCACTGTGAATTTAGGCTGAATTAATACATGCACTATCAGGACAACACATACACTGCCCACAGTAAATGATTTAGGGATCGACAAATGGCTGATGCCAGACTTAACAATCTTCAGGATTTTACCGGATTTATTTAGAAGATGGAGCATTCTTTACATTAAGCTTGCAGAGATGTAGAATGTCAGGGGCTGCTGTATGGTGAGAATCTCCTTGTTGATAAAGCCAGCAAACAGGAAATCGGAACCGAGGGGCAGAGACAGATTTCTGATGATTATCTTTGATTGAATTTTCTTGAGACCCAAATTGGGTCCTCAACTTTTCAGTTACATGAAAGAGTAAAATAACTTTTTTTTTTCTTTGCTAGAACCAGTTTGAATGTGAGTATCCTCTGATTTACTGAGACACAAAATGAAACACTGGTCTGAAAACAGAGGTCTCACATAAGGCATGACCTCAATAACTCACAGACTTATAAAGAAAAAAAAGCACATAATTTTTTTCTATGCTAACTTAATTGATTACCTTACTCAAAGGATTACTTCACTTTTGAGAATATTTATAAGAATAAATTGAATTAACTAAATGTGAGCCATTCCCTTATGCAAGCCAAGCTAACTGTATTTTCAAAGTAAATAAAATCCTTATTTGAGTAAAGATATGTGGTCCTGCATAAATTCAGATTCATATTTTATTTGATGGTATTGGTAGCTTTTTGGAGTTACTTTTTTCAAAGATCGAGATTCCTTAATCACTGTAAGTTTTCAGGATCAGATAAGGAATATGTGATTCCAACACTTAAATGGTTTTGCCATTTGTAGGGAGAAAGTCACACAGAGATTACCTCAAGCACTATTAACAGAAGCTGGAAATAAAATCAAAGACCCTGCCAGACTTCTAGGATCGAACACCTGTTCATTACTAATGTTTTTGTTAATTATGCTATTGTTAAATAAAAACTGAAAAAAAGTTGAAAATACTGTTAAATAACATTTTTAGAATGCAATAAATTAGAAATCAGGCAAGATTCATGGGCTACTTACCTAATAATAATGATTTATTAAAATTTTGTACTTAACACAAAGTTAAATAATTTTTAGGACGTATCAGGGTGAATAGTGTAAAAAACTAATGACATTACTAGGGCTGACTCAAGAAAGTTTGTGCCTATAAATATACATAAAATGTCAGCCTGTATCTAGGTACAGTATAGTGGCCCTCTATATCTGTGAGTTTGCATTCTTCAAATTAACCAATCATGGATCCAAAATATTTAGAAGAAATTAGATAAGTATATCTGCACTAAATAAGTACTCACATTGTTTTCTTGTCATCATTTGTGAAACAATATAGTATAACAGCTACTTAACGTAACATTTACCTTGTATTAGTTATTACAAGTAATCTAAAGACAATTTGAAGTGTACAGAAGGTAAGATGTTTATAGGTTATATGCAAATAATATATGTCATTTTATGTAACAGACTTGAGCATCAGCATATTTTTGTATCACCGTGGACAGGAGTGGGGAGCTGAAACCAGTTCCCCATGGATTATAAGGGGTGACCATATATAAACTGCCTAAGCATCAAGTATGTCCTTCACACACAATTTTTGATAGAATTGCATTAAAACCTGTATAACAGTTTAGAGAGAACTGACATCTCTACTATGTTGAAGTTTATAATCTGTGAGCTTGGTATGTCTTCTCATTTGTCTAGGTACTTCTTTGATTTCTTCCATCAGCATTTCATGATTTTTTGGATACATTTTATCTGAAGCAAGTTTAACTGGTATTGTGTTTCAACTTTCAACAAAGGTAGTTGATTTTTGTTCATTGTTCATAAATCCTGAAACTTTGTTGAATTCTCTAAATAGGCACAGGTTTTTAAAAAATAGGTTTCTTAGGATTTTCAGTGCAGACGATCATATTATATGCAAACAGGAACAATTTTATTTCTTCCTTTCCAATCTGTATGACTTTTTTTCTCCTTTTTGCACTGGCTAGAACTTCTGACTGATCAGAAGCGTAAAAGCAGACATCTTTACCTTGTTTCAATCTTGGAAGGAAAATATTTTGTCTTTTAGTCTTAGATGTGATGTTCGCTGAAAGTTTTGATAGATGCTCTTTATTAGATTGAGGTAACTGCACTCTATTTCTAATGTGCTGAGAGTTTGTTCTTTTCTTGATTTTAATCATGAATTAGTGCTACATTTTTGTTAAATGCTTTTCTGTGTTAATGGATACAATCACATGAGTTTTCTCCTTTAGCCTGTTGATATGGTGTACTAAATTGATTGATTTTTCAAATGTTGAACGAGTCTTTAATACCTGGAAAAGATTCCATATGTAATGATGGTTATTTTTATACATGGCTGGATGTAATTTGCTAATGCTAAGGGCTTTTATGTCTAAGCTCACGTGAAACGCTTGTCTGTGTTTTCTCCTTCTTGTCCTTTTTACTTTGTACTGTTTTTGTAGGTTTGTTTGCTAGATATAGAGAGTATCTAGATGACAGAAATTTGAAAAGCTCTTGGAACAATGTTTTCACAGCTTCTTCGTCTTCTTTTTCCCAACTTTGTGGGAATTCACCCTACACATGCGCATCTTAGGAAGACTCAAGGAAACCTGATCAGATTTCTAGATTTTTGTGTAGACCTTTCACAACTCTGTTCTGCATCTTCCAGTTAATTTAGACTTCCTAATCGATGTCTTCTCAAATTAGTGATACTTCTGTGTTTTTTTTTTTTGAGGGGCGAGGGAGAATTCCTCTCTATGACAGTCAATTTTGTATGTGAAATTGGCTGGGCATATGTGGTTGTATTTTTAGATGTTCCTGTGAGGGTGATTTTTTGTTAAACTTAACTTTTAAATCTGTGGACTCTGAATAAAGCAGATTGTCCTTCAAAATGTGGGTGGGCCTCACCTAATTAGTTAAAGGCATGAATTAAACAAAAGACTGGCCTCCCTGGCATGAGAGAATCCTGAAGCAAATGAATTTCGGTCTTAAACAGCTACATTAGCTGTTCCCCAAGTCTCCTGCCTAATGGCCTTTGGAATTGAACTGGAGCACCGGCTTGGCCCTGAGTCATCTCTAGTCTGCTGGCCCACCTTGTAGATTTTGGACTTACCAGTCTTAGTAATGCATGAGTCAATTTATCAAAATAGTGTGTGTTTTTTCTGGAAATACATAGGCTATTGGTTCTATTTCTCTGGAAAACCCTGACTAATGAACTTTCTCTGCTCTATAATCTGAAATAGAAAAATTGTATAACATAATGCTCACTTTTATTGACTTCATTTCTTTCAGAGACCACAGTTCGTGCCACCTGCAGCTCAATAGTTAAACATTTATTTCATGTATTTTTCTCTATTTCATATATTTCTCTGTTTTCTAATTACTTTTTAGGGTGTGCAATTAAATCCAGTTCCTATTACTTCATTATGGCTACAAATTAAAATCTAATTTAATTTAAAGTCTAAAAAAACAACTCAGTTTCCATGTCTCCTATAAGGTTTTGTTTCTGTTCTCCAAATATGTGTTAGTCCTTTTATTAATTTGTCTGTAAATGGAAATGTGAATGCTTTTTATTTTACATAAAGAAAACATAACATTTGTCTATAGTCAAATACTCATGAGTTTAAATACTAATTCCACCACACACTAAGTGCCACGAGCAAATTATGTGCCTTCTCAGATCTATTATTTCCTCATTTGACAACTGTGAGTAATAATTACTTAATAGAATTATTGGACAGAAAGCACCTGGGATATAGTATACCCTCAATAATTGCCAGTATACCAAGAACAATCTCCTGGGAAATTCTTGATATGGTGCACAGCAAACCAAAGTTGTATAGATGATAATAGCTGATACCCAACTCTGTGTAGTAGCAAAAGTTGGTGCAATTGGTAAAAGTAGATGATAGTAGTTTGGAAATTTCTGCAAATATTGTCCATCAGAAATACTGGTAGTGACATCCCTGTACAATTTTATGGACCCAGGCAGTATTGACAATAGCACAGTGGGTTGGAGATAATAAAATCAAAGTAGAAGAAGATGGAAGAAACCACATATATGAAACACACCCTAGAGTCTTCAGAAATAACTGAGACTATGTGGAATGTCAAAGGTCTAGCAATTTCTGATATAAGTGAGTTAGAAAAATGTAGCTATGCTTTTTGTTTTAGGCCTGTGAGGTTGTAATATTTAGAAGCTTCATACAATTTAGTTAGGCATAACATTTCCTTTGAAGTTATTAAGATATCCAAATTTAACGGGTTGTTATAATTTAATTCAATTATTTATTGAATATATATTGGGTAGGCAGAATGTTCCCCCAAAGATGTCCATACACTAATTATTGGGCTTTAAGAATAGATTACCTCAACTGGCAGAAGAGACTCTACAGATATAATTAGAAGTAGAGAGTTTAAAATAGGGAAATTATTCTTGATAGTCTGGATGGGCTCAATTTAATCACACAAACTGCTGAAAACAGAGACGTTATTTATTAGAAATAGAAAGTTTAAAATAAGGAAATTATTCTGGATCGTCTGTTGGGCTCAATTTAATCATACAAACCATTGAAGGCAGCGAAGTTATTTGGTGGGGGGCAAAGGAGGTCTGTAAGGAGGGCAAGTCAGAGAGAGTCAATTCATGTGAAGGGCTTGACTTGGCCTTTCTGGTTTGAAGATGGTGGGAGAAACACCATGAGAGCGCAGGTGGCCTTATGGAGCTGTGATAGGCTCTCTGCTGACAGTCAACATACATAGAAGGAACTTAGCTATACAGGCATAAGGAAATGAATTCTGCTAAGAACTTACATGAGCTTGGAAGTAGAGTCTCCTTTATAGCCTCCGTAAACTTGACCCTATTGATACCTTGATTTCAGTTTTGTGAGACTTAAAAAAAAAAAAAAAAAAAACAGAAAAGCCATACTGTATCAGGATTTCAACCAAAGAACAGGGAAAAGTTATATTGCTTTTCCCACCAAGTTTATGAGAATTTGTTACCACAGCAACAGAAAACTACTACAGAAAATAATATAAAAACATTTTTTTCTAGGTGCTAGAGACATATATAAATTAATAAAATGTGATGGAGCCATTTCCATCATTTAGAGTTACAAATAAGTCAAGAAAAGGCAAGAAAGTAGAGGGATTTCCTTTTATTCAAAATATTAAGAGGGACTGCCTATAACAATTGAAATATGAGTTGAACTAAGAAGCATTTTCAAGATAAAGTGATTTTTGCTCAAATGAATATTTATGTTAATTTATGAACAACATCCTTCCATAAAGTTAAGAGTGATCATTCCAATGTGGTTTTCTCTGAATGTCCATATAGTCTGGATAAACATTATCTATCTCTACCTTTTCTGATGGATGGATAGGTCAGTAGATAGCAGGATAATATATGTATGTAAATTTAAGAATGGATTGTCCTAAGAATAATGCACATGAATTTATATGAAACACATTTGATTTCCCTTTTTTCTTCTCCTTAACCTATTGTAGATTATAAAATTAATGTTTATGTAAAAATTAAATATACCAGGACTTCAGAGAAAGTCAAAATCACCTGAAGTCATATCAAGTGATAAATACATTACGTATTAGAATATAATTTTCTAGTCTTTTCTCTAAACAACATATTACACAAATACTATAGTTATTTGTTTAACACCAAACTGGAATCATATAACATTAAATATTTTTGTGAAATTCTTTTTCACAACATGTTATTATATTATGTAAAATATTACATGCCATTGTTAATGCTGGCATGGCAGCAACACCCTATGTGTCATCAATTACTTGGAAAAATAGATTGTTTTCTAAATTTTTACTATTTTAAGAAATACTGTTGGAAAAACTATTATGGAATAACATTTAGATAGAAATTATTACTACTTTAGAGAAAGCATTCTATCTCCAATGAAACATATTGCCTTAAATTGTCTCATAAATGGTATATCATAGAATCAGTGCCTAAAGGAGACACAAGGGATCAAACTAGAAGAAAACAAAACAATCATATTTTGAGATATGGACTTAATGTGTCAAAGTAACAAAAAGACAACTACAGTTCCTATAAATTAGTTTTGAGCAAAAACCTGGGAAGATATCCAACTGTGGACATATGAAAATTGCTGTAATTTTTTTAAGTAGGGCAGCTATTAAGTTGCTTTTAGCTAATGAGTCTTCTTGTTATTATATTCTCATACTAAGGATCAGTCAGTAATCATTATGATCAGGATTTTAAAATTTCCCTTGCACAAGTTATAGATCTCTTTTGCCCTTAAAGCCAATGGACTGTATAGATTTCCAAACCCAATTCTCCTTGCTAAAGGTAAAGAGAAACAATAATCTAACACCAATAGAATGCATTTTATGAGCTGGCCACTACTCTGGCACTTTATAGATCTTATTTAATCCTCATCCCAAATCCTGTGAAATAGATAAATATTTACTCCATTTAGTAGATAAGGAAATTGAAAGTCTGAGCACTTAAACAATATTAATATACCCGAAGTAGCATTGCTAATAAATGGAAAAACCAAATACAAAAACCACATCTGCAGTCTTAAAACTCAGATTTTCCTCAAATAATGCTGTTCCCACCATGAGATAAAGGAGTGGAACGAGGATGCAGTGCAGAAGAAAAGAGAAAATTATAAAAAGAAATGAAAAAGAAAACAGTGGGAGGGAGGCAGGAGAGGAAGGGAGAGCTGGAATAAGGGAATAGCAATGTGATGTCAACATTTTTTTCTTATGCCATTAAGTGCATAAGCTTGAACGACATAAATAGAAAAAATTGTAGAATTTTCCTTAGGCAACACCCAAAGAAGAAATAATTAGCTTTTGTTTCCAGTAGTTTTTCTCTAAAAATATTTTTATAGAAGTGTGAAACTAGAATAGAATCATTTTTCCTCATCTCTTGCAGGCTTTTATTATTTCCATCTTCATAGTTGAAAGGAATGTCAATGGTACTGCTGAAAGAACTTCATGGCATTAAAGACCTAAATTCTAAAATCTTCGTATTTAATTTGTTTTTAGGTATTTACGTATCTCAAGCTATGAAACTTGAGTTACTTTTGCTTTTGAGTTGGCTGATTATTTCAGCTAGTTCTCAGAAGTCTATGTATCCCATCTCTTCAGAAAAGAACATTCTAAGAGCTCCCTGTCATTTGGAAATAAGATATTGTATTAATCAAACTTCGTTCTGTGGATTGACTCTCTTGTTTCAAGGTCTGAAATAGTCTCTTCAAGGCCAAACTGTATTGTCTCTCACCTGACTATGTCCATGTCTTCTGTGTCAAATGCCCAGCTACACCTACATATATATGTATAAACTGATACAGAGATCAAACCTCAGTGGATAGCTCAAAATAAAACAACAATTATATATTAGAAAAAGTCGATGTTTCTAAAACTTATGATGAATACAATACTTACTCAATACATCTAACAATTCTCTGCCATATAAGAAAAATAATGTGTTCACATTGGACCATTATCGGTGTTTTCTCTAAGTGAAAAGCATATCTAGAATAATTATTTTTTTCTAAGTGAGTTTAAACAGAAATATAATATTTGAGTCCTTAAATGCATAAAACATTTATTCAATGATATTTTTAATCATTTTTCCATATGATTTTTTTCACACTTCCTTTAATGTTACCTGACCATTATTTTACATCTAAACCCCAAATTATTAGTACTGTGGTTAAGTTGAGACAGCAGAATAAGTAAACAATCATCAGCCAAAGTTTTCACCTCTGCCTTTACAAAGACAATACATCTGAAAAGAAAGATCTATCACCAAGGAAACACCAAATCACCAAGGTTTCTATTTCCCAGAACAGAGCTGTAAACTAGGACCCACCTTTCAGGTTTGGTTACCAAATACACTATTGAAATTTACTCATGCAGTTTTCTCTTTCAGACATTAGCTGTGTCAATATGCATTCTTTTTATATCTCATTTTCCAGTCTCCTTCAAGAAAAAAAAAAGATATATAGAGAGTGAATGAATGATGTGTTTTGGGGCTCTGTATTTATAGAAACCACAGGATTTATTCATCTATAGCACCAGGTTGCTATTATATCAGGAATACTGGCTATAATAATATTACTTACCCAGGGCCTGCTACATATTTATAATGCTTAGTGCAAAATGAAAATATTCCTTATTCAAAAAGCAGGGGGAAAGTGTTATTAAAAAATTACCATTTTTTCTTTCTTGCATAGTTTTTCTCTTGACTTGTCATGGTTTTTTTTGTTCAATATTATGTAATTCCAAGTAAAAATATTCATGTTTTTATTAAGATGCATATTACCGTATATCGTGTAATGCCAATTTTAATTTAAATATCAGATCGCTTATGTTGCATGTGGAATCATCAAAATGATGCCACTTGTATTGTATTGTTTGGGCACACATAAGTGTTTCATTCCTGCCAGAGCAGTGAAGCTGAACAAACCAAAACAACCGCTTTTACTTCGCTTCTTGATACCCGCGCCTTCTAGTAACACTTTCTACTTTTATTTTAGTAATAATTAAAGAAGGATTGAAAAGCAAAGGAATAACGTTTTGTTTTATTTTTCCCTTTCCTTCTGTGTTATTATTTTCCGTGCAAGTGGTTGGCCAATACAGAGAAGTAACATGAATGAGAAAGGATATGACAAGGTTCTTTGGTCATTCCCTTGCCAAAGCAAGTTTTGGTTCACGTAGAAAGCATGACCTCTTAGGGGTTGTCGGCTCCACTAAATCAGTTGTAGGCATAGCACACTTGTCATACACACAAGTATATATGTGTCTATCTGGATCTCAAGAGTCTCTCTGGATCTCAGGTCTACCAGAATTCTGTGCTCATGGTACACTATTGTCCAATGAAAAACAAGACATACATATTGTACACAATTTGCGTCCATTGTTCTATCTGGACATCACTTACAAAGCATAAGTTTAGAGGTCCTAAATAAAATTATTAAGATTTTCCAAGATAATGACAGCAGAGCATTAAAACAAGTATGTACCCCTTCTGAGCTTGAGGACCTATATGAATGCACAGTTTGCATGTTCATAAAGCCATTCTTGTAATTAACATTCATTGACTGCCTGAATATTACCAGTGCTTTACATGCATTTTTTTCAATCATGATAAGATTATTATCTTGACTTTACAGAGAACAAAATGAATTTTTGAGAGTAATTAATCATTTACTAATTAACATATTCAATTGAAGAATGAGTCAGAGATCAAACTACAACAAAATCTGGACTTGGATAATTTTAACTAGTCCTTTAACATTGCCAGAATATAGAATCAAAATTGATGGAATTGTTTATATAGCATGGCTTATAGAAATAAATATTACAAATTTATAATTATGCTACAGGCAGTCCTTAATTGCATGGTATTATGTTAACTGAAACTTACACATGTTAATGTAATGCAGTCACTCTCCATTGCCATGAAATGGTGCAGAGCAAGTACTACTTACATAATTTATTATGTTTATATAGTGGTTTACCATTTGCCAGTTTTATTGTTGTTGCTCATCATGGTATTATTTACTGTGCTGTGATGTTTAATTCAAGCAGACCTAAAATTAGCCTGGGTTGGATTGCTAAAGTATCTGCGTAATACCCTTGGTCAAGGCATGAAATGTACTTAATGTTGTTGATTTGTATCATGTATCCCAGGACTTTTATACCAGTTTGTAAAGTGAGACTGGCAATTGTACCTGGTCTTAGTGCAAAGCCCAGAGCGTTCTACCATTGGGGCTGGTGCCATACCGTTGTAGGAATATGCTTACATGGTCTACAGAGTATTAGATAATCCCTGGTTCCAGGGTGAGTTGTGCACAAATTGGTAGCACCTCATTTGAGAGAAAAAAACATCCACACAGCCCTTACACACAGTTGGGGGTCATGCCTGGCCTCTCAGGTTCTCACAGCCTCTTTGGCTGTGATGCAAATCTTTGCTTTAATGCTATTTCTCTGTTGCATTCATTTGTAAACTATAAATTTATATGCATTGTCATTTGCAATCCTAATCACCTTTAGCAAGGAATCCTGTCTACCACCATTAGTAAATGTACATGTGATATTTTCAGCAATTTTATGTGAAGAGTATTTTGAATTTTGTTACTTTAAAAAATGTGGATAACCAATACCATAATCAGGATATAGGTAAATTCTCTTACCTGAAATATCTCTTGTGCCCCATTGCACTTGACCACCCCTGCCCTACACCCTGCAACCAGCTTTAAAAGTTCATTACAAGAGGGGAGGTGAAGGAAGATGGTGGAATAGAAAGGTTCACTGATCATCCCTCCCCACAAAGGTACCAACCTGACAACTACAGAGAAAAAACACCTGCATAGGAGCTACAAATCAGGTGAGCACTTATAGTTCCTGCTTTTAACTTCATATTTCTGAATGAAGCACTGAAGAGAATAAAAATAGAGTCCTTAATCACTTACACCACTCCTCCCTCACTTCCAACCACAGTGTTCTGGTGTGGAGACCCCCTCTGGGTGCCAGGGGAGGGAGAACAAAACAACTGTCACGAATCGAACTCAGTGTTGTTCTGTTAGACCAGAAAGGAAAACCAGAAAACACTCAGATGAAATCTTCCCACAAAGGGAGCATTTAAACCAATCTTAGCAAAAGGAGAATCTCTGATCTCAGTAGTTTGAACATGAGCGCCTGCAAACAAACCTCTGCATTGAGGGCCAAAGTGCTCTGCCTCCCTAAGTAAACTTGAAAGGCAGTGTAGGCCATAAGGAATGCAAGACCTAGGTGAGTCTTTGGGCTGACTTAGGCCTGGAGACAGTAGACTGGGGTGACAGGGGTCACACAACATACTGAGACACCAGCTGGTGAAGCCAAGGGAGTGCTGAGATTACCCCCCTCACCCCAATCCCAGGCTGCAAAGCTAATGGCTCCAAAAGAGATCCCTTCCGTTTGAAGAGAGGAGAGGAAAGAGTGGGGAGAACTCCATCTTGCTTCATGAGCCCACCTCAGCCACAGCAGGACAGGGCACTGGTCAGAGTTATGAGGTCCTTGTTCCAGGCCCTAGCTCTCAGATGACATTTCCAGGCACACTGTGGGTCAGAAGGAAAGGAAGTCTTTTCAGTCGCACCAGTATTCATCACCTGCTAACTGAAGAGTTTCTGGGCCCTGAATTATCTGCAGTAATGCCCAGGTACTAGATCAAAGGCCTTGGTGAACCTCTGAGAGTTGGTGGCTTCAAGTGAGACTCAGCATACTACCATTTACGGTGGCTACAGGGAAAAAGTCTCTCTGCTTGAGAAAAGCAGAGGGAAAAGTAAAGGAGACTTTATCTTGCACATTAGATACCAATACCACCACAGTGGGTAGAATACCAATTGAGCTCTTGGGGTCTCCTATTCTAGGGCTTGACTCTTAGATGGCATTTCAAGACCTTCCCTGGGCTAGAGGGGATCCTGTTACCCTGAAGGGTGAAACCCAGGCCAAGCATTATTTACCACAAGCTGACTTAAGAGACCTTGGGCCTGTCTGTGGTAGTCTGTCAAAACTCCTCATGGCTAGGGTTGGAGGTAGCTGTGTGGTGAGGCTCCTCTGACTTGAGTGGAAAGGGCAAGGAAGAATGGGAAGAACTGTGTCTTGTGGCTTGAGTGCCAGCTCAGCTGCAATACAAAAGAATACCAGGTTACCTTCAAAGATTTTTGATTCTAGTCCTTGATTCCCAGATAGCACTTCAGGACCCACCTGCTGAATGGGAACATCATTGCCTGTCCTGAAAGGAAAGATACAGGCTTGGGATGGCTTACCACCTGCTGATTGTCTAGCCCCACAGCCTTGAGTGAACATAGACAGTAGCCAGTGAGTGGTTACAGCAGGCCTTGGGTGAGACACAGTGCTATGCTGGTGTCATAGTGGTGGTGGCCACAGGAGCACTTGTGTCACTTCATGCCCAGCTTTATGTGGCTCCGAACAGAGAGAAAGAGAGAGAGAGAGAGAGACTGTATGTTTGAAAGAAAGGAAGAGAAAGGAAGAAGAGTCTCTGCCTGGTAATCCAGAGATTTCTCCTTGATCTTGTCCAAGGCCATCAAGGTTATACCTCTACAAGTGTTCAAGAATCACAGCATGCTGGGTTTCAGGTGCCCCCTAAGGCAGAATCAGCTTATATTAAAACACCTAGGTTCATTCAAATATCTGGAAAGTCTTCCCAAGAAAGATATGTACAAATAAGCCCAGGCAATGAATACTACAATAACTCTTCAAAGCCCAGACACTGAAAAATATCTGCTAGCATCATCATCCAGAAAAACAGGACCTCACCAAATGAACTGATAAAGCATCAAAGACAAATCCTTGAGAAACAGATATATGGAACTTTTTAGACAGGTAACTCAAAACAGCTGTGTTGAGGTACTCAAAAGAAATTCAAGATAACACAGAGAAGGAATTCAGAATTCTATCAGATAAATTTAACAAAGAGAATGAAGCAATTACAAAAGAATCAAACAGAAATTCTGGAGACGAAAAATGTAACTGGCATATTAAAGAATATATCAGAGTCCTTTATCAACAGAATGGATCAAGTAGAAGTAAGAATTAGTGAACTCGGAGACAAACTATTTGAAAATACACAGTCAGAGGAGACAAAAGAAAAAGAAATTTAAAAATGAAGCTCATAAACATAGAAAATAGCCTCAAAAGGACAAATCCAAGAGTTTATTGACTTTAAAGAGGAAATAGAGAAAGAGATAGAGGTAAGATATTTATTCAAAAAGACAACAACAAAGAATTTCCCAAACCTAAAGGAAGATATCTCTATCTAAGTACAAGAAGGTTACAGAATAGCAAGCAGACTTAACCCAAAGAAGACTACCACAAAACATTTAATAATCATACTCCCAAATGTCAAGGATAAAGAAAAACCCTAAAAGCAGCAAGAGAAAAGAAACAACATATAATGGAATTCCAATATGCCTGGCAGCAGTCTGTTCAGTGATAACCTTATAGGCCAGGAGAGAATGGAATGACATATTTAAAGAGCTGAAGGAAAGAAAACTTTTAGCTTCTAATAGTATATCAGATGAAAATGTCCTTCAAATATGAAGGGGAAATAAAAACATTCTCAGACAAACAAAAGCTGAGGGATTTCATTAATACAGACACACCCTACAAGAAATGCTAAAGGGAGTAGTTCAATCATACAGAAAAGGACATTAATGAACAATAAATAATCAACTGAAGGTAATAATCTTACTGAATAGTAACTGCACAGAAAAACACAGAATGTTATAACTCTACAGCAGTGGTGTATAAACTACTGCTCTCCTAAGTAGAAAGACTAAATGATGAGCCAATCAAAAATAATAACTGCAACTTTTTAAGACATAGCACAATGTAATATAAATAGAAACAAATCAAAGTTTAAAAGCAAGGGGAAAAAGTTAAGGCAAGTTTTTATTAGTTTTCTTTTTGCTTGTTTATCCAAATTGTGTAAATTTGTATTATGTTAAAATAATGGGTTATAAGATAGTATTTGCAAGCTTCACTGTAGCCTCAAAACAAAAACCACAATAAACACAGAAAAAATATAAAGCAATAAACCAGAATCATATCACCAGAGAAAATCATCTTCACTAGATGAAGACAGGGGTGAAAGAAAGAAGGAAGAGAAAAACAGAAAGTGACCAGAAAACAAATAACAAATGGCAAGATTAAGTCTTTACTTATCAATAATAACATTGAATGTAAAAGGTCTAAAGTCTCTAACAAAAAGACACAGACTAGCTGAATGAACGAAAGAACACAACTCATTGATTTATTGCCTACAAGAAACATATCTCACCTACACAGACACACATTGACTGAAAATAAAGGGTTGGAAACAGATATTCCATGCCAATGGAAACCAAAAAAAAAAAAAAAAAGCAAAATTGCTATACTTACGTCAGGAACACAGTCTCCAGCTGTTATTTTATTGGAGCCTATCTCTCTCTCTAGCTCTAAAACACACCACTTTCAGAATTGGACATATCTTCCAGACAGAAAAGAAAGAAACATCAGACTTAATCTGCAATATAGACCAAATGGATCTGATAGGTATTTACAGGACATTTGATTCAATGGTTTCAGAAAACACATTCTTCTCAGTATTTTAATCATTCTCAAGTGATATGATTTGCCTGTGTCCCCATCCAAATCTCAACTTGAATTGTATCTCCCAGAATTCCTAAGAGTTATGGGAGGGATCCTGGGGAGGGGAGTAATTAAATCATAGAGGCTGGTCTTTCCTGTGTTATTCTTATGACAGTGAATAAGTCTCACAAAATCTGATGGGTTTATCAGGGGTTTCTGCTTTTGCTTCTTTCTCATTTTTCTCTTGCAGCTGTCATGCAGAAATGTCTTTTGCCTCCTGCCATGGTTCTGAAGTTTCCCCAGCCATGTGGAACTGTAAGTCCAATTAAACCTCTTTTTTCTTCCCAGTCTCAGGTATGTCTTTATCAGCAGTATAAAAATGGACTAATACAGCAAATTGATACCTGTAGAGTGGGTGTTGTTGAAAAGATAACCTCTTTGTTAGCAATAAGCCTAATTTGAGTGAGTGAGAATTACTGCTATCATGCTATATATATAGAAGCAAAATATTAGACAGAACACAGAGAATACCACTTCAGCCTAAGCATTACTGACTTACATTATCTGCACACTGGTCTTGAGCAAAGAAAATTTGTTTTTGTTTTTGTTTTACGTTATTAAATGGCTTGAATGGAAATTACTGACTGGGTCAATATAAAGACATAGTTTGACATTACGTAGAATTTTCTGGTGACTCAAGCTGTGAGACAACAGAATGAGCTGTGTTAAGTATTTAATGATTTATTTGCCAGTGGACTCTGCTCAAGTATAACCTGGTACATTCTTTAAGAGGAAATGGGAGGAAATATCAGCCAATGAGGGTCACTGCTTTTTAGCCTTTGATATTCAGCAATATCATTCTCCCATCTCTTTATGGTCAGTTTTGCTATACAGTTTTGGTTATTTAAAATGGAAAGAAATATTTCAAGTTGATTGGATTCTAATGAAGTTAACATTACTTCAGTGATTACTATCAACCAGAAGCCACATTGTAGGAGCTTTTACATTTATTGTTTTTTATTTTTATTTATTTTTTTTTTCAGACAGAGTCTCACTCTGTCACCCAGGCTGGAGTGCGGTGGCATAATCTCAGCTCACTGCAATCTGTACCTCCTGGGTTCAAGCATTTCTCTTACTTCAGCCTCCGGAATAGCTGGGATTACAGGCATGCAGAGCCACACCGGCTTATTTGTATATTTTAGTAGAGATGGGGCTTCACCATGTTGGCCGGACTGATCTCAAATGCCTCAACCTTAAGTGATCTGCCTGCCTCAGCCTCCTAAAGTGCTAGGATTATAGGCATAAGCCATTGCGTGTGGCCAATTTCTGGGGTTTCACCATGTTGGCCAGGCTGGTCTCAAACTCCTGACCTTAGGTGATCCTCCTGCCTTGGCTTACCAAAGTGCTGGGATCATAGGCATGAACCACTGCACCTGGCCTTTTACATTTATTTATTTAAAGCTTATAATAACTCAAAAGAGATTATTTTCACAATTTTATAATAACTCAATGACTGCAAATATGTTCATGATATAATGTTGTATAAAATAATAGGAAATATTATGTATGATGTGTTTCCAATCATGGAAAACAGTGATTCATCACATCTACTCATCTGTGCATCCACATTGCACATACATACACAATCACCACACACAGAAACATTGTCAGAACTATACACACCAAAATGACCATTGTGGCTACCTCTAGTTCCCAGATTATGAAGGCTTTTACATTTCTTTCTTGGATTCCTCTGACTTTGTACATCATCTACAATGACAAGAATTATTTTCATAATTAGAAAGCAGCTGCTAGATTCATGTTTATATAATCATTTAGAAAAATATATACTCAAGATGACAGAGAAAGTGACTGGCAAAATTCGGCAATGTTTCTTAACATAGTCGTTGAAGGAAGGGATGTTACTCTTACCTAAGTCCAGAATTTTGAGTTGTTTTTTGTCCCATTTTTTTTTCCCCTGGGCAAGTTTTCATTGCCATTGCCAGAGGGCAGGAGAAAGAATGGCCCATTTGTTCAGTGATGACAAATAGCAGCTTTGGTCCTTACCTGGGAGGCTGTGTTAACCTGGGCCTGCCTTTTGTGTGTGCCCATGGCAGCAAGTAGGAATTCAGTGTGGTGGCTGGAAACTGGCTGGAACCTGGCTGGGCTCCAGTTTGGCGTGTGTCTAACATTGTCTGGGGAACACTTTGTGCCTGCCGAGGCACACTCCTCTCTCAGCGACTAGAGCGAAAAAAAAAAAAGCTCCCGGTGCCAAGGCTACCGGCCTTATCTATAATCACTTATTCTTTCTTCCTGCCTTTTCAAGGGTAGTTTGACCTTAACTCAGTGCTTGTATAGGCACAACTCATCAATTTTCCACTGACAAGTTAAAAGACCAAGTGGAAATGTCTTCCCTGATTCCTGGAACAGTGTGAGTCTTAAAGATGAGTACCTTGTTTGACCTATTGGCGACTAGTACCTCCAAGAATATGTGCGTGCGCATGTACATGCTTGTGTGCATGTATGTACAGCTCTGTATACATTACTATTAATCAAAATGTATCTAAGAATTCAATTTACTTTTTGTTTTTTTAAGAAATTAGAGTTTCAACAATAGCCAATTCAATCCTATCTATATCTCTGGATACTAGGATAAAATTTTGAAACAAAGAGAAAGAAGGATAATAGGATTCTTGTTTCTAATTTTTGTTTTTGTGGATAAAGTCATTAGGGATTATATAGCTTTACTTATACACTTATAGAGGTAAAAATGAAGACTAGAGAATAAAAGAATTACTCAAGGTCATAAAGCTAATTTACTGCAGAATACACTAAAACCTTAATCTCTTAACTGACTACTCTTTATACCAAATCTTTCAGGAATGGTTATCTTGGTATCGTGAAGCACTTGCAAAATGTGATTATATAATCCATCATTATTATAATAATAACTTTCTTAGGAAAAATGACTGGAACCATTCACAGGGATTATCTTTGTGGCGTAAGATTGCTGGTGATTTTATTATTTTTGCTATTATCTGAATTTTTTTAAATTTCTAAAAAAATATTTGTTATCTTAGTGTTAATATGCATTCTGGTACATATATTAGCCTTCATTTTCTGAGTGTTCTGCTAGGCACTTCACATGGATCAGCTTTGTTACTTAATTTTTATAAATTATCTCAACAATAGGTTCTTGTAAATGTCTGTTGAACATAACAGAATCCAAAGGTAACAAGGCCAAAAGGTTACTCTAAAAACATACCCCTTCTGCTACTAGAATTCTCTTTGAGATTCTGCTTGACTTCAAGTGTAATGTCCTCCTAATAACAACAGGTGATTCCAGAGAGGGCCCAAACTTTAATACTTTTCTGAGAAGCCATATTAAAATACGAAGAGGAAGATTTCTATTCTGAATGAGTCTGGATTGCTCCCAGGTCACTGACCAGGAACATTTACCCCACAGAGTCAGCAGAGAGGCAGTGGTTTTTTTAAAAATCTGTACAAATAAAGACTTAAAATGATCTATTATATCTGTACCCATTAAATACTAAACATGAAAGTCTCCAAAATGAATGGTTGAAGCAGAGGAATTTTGTGGTATGTTTCATGTCTCTCTTTATTTACTAAGATGCCCTAACCCATTTTGGCTTGCTGTCTAAGGTAGGACTCAAAGTTGCAATTTAAACAATAGACATCAACTATGCTTGAGGGGCCCCCCAGCTTGCAACCAGTGTTAATAACTAACCATGCAGACTAAGTATCACTCACACAGACCTTTAGAAGTAATTGTCTCTGTTTCATCTGGGACAGGAAGGAACAAGACTCCCTGTGTTTGGTCCTGCTCCAGCTCATACTATGCAGTGATGACTTTTGTGTCCAGCCTTGGATGTACCTTACAAGTTTCTCATGAATTAAAACCCCAAACTCACCTTGAATGCCTTTCTGGAGCAGAATAAGATTTAAGGAAACCTACAGGTAGGAGGCTTCTCTTGTAGAATTTGCAGCTTGGAGTTTAAGGATGCTCAAACCTGAATGCACCTAGAAGTTGTCAGCATGTCTTTGGCCTGCTGCCTGTCTCCTATGGCTTTTAAGTCTAGAAACAGGTATGGCTATAGTCATTGGGAAATCAAAAAAAAAAAAAAAAAAAAGCTGTCCAGAGACACATAAGATCATTTGCCAAGCACTGCATCCTGACTCTGTGTCTCCTCACTCTGGAGCCAGCTCAGTGAGTGCTGTCTCCAGGTACTCTTCTAGGAACTCAAGAGTAATCCCCTGAGTGAGGAAGGCTGCTGACCACTTCTAGAGTCTTCCCTGGACCTGCTCCCTGACAAATCCGCACGGCCTTTTCATTTTAAGTGGCTTTCAAAACTCAATAAAATTCTACATCTGCCCCAAAGAACTCAAGTGTTATGTTAGATTTAGCAGCCACTGTCAGGAGTCAGAGGTGATAAGAGCTGTTTATGGTTCAGAACCAGATTTATGGATCCACACACTGTCTGGTGTAGCCTAGAAAAAGTAAGAGAAGACTTCTCATATTTGATAGGAAGCCCAAATCTCCATTCCTTTATTTGCTGAGGAAAGTGGCTATTTTGGAACATTAACACTGTATCTCTGTCTTCGCTGCCTATTAGAGTTCTAGTTTCTAGCTGGGCCCAGACCTCTGATTACTGCTTGATCATCACCTGGGTCATCTCCTCTTTGACCTCCATGAAAACAAACCCCTATGTGGGTGGCTAGCATTTTCCTGTCTCTGGACCCTGTTTTTAGCCTCACTACTCTTTTGCTATTACATGAAACTGGTTTATCTTTCCTGTCTGCTTCTCTCTCATGGACATCCACGTAACCATCTCTCTGTTTCACCCCTAGTGGAACAAATATGAAAATCCATGTTTGTGATCTATATTTGTAGGTCAGAGAGAAGCTTTGTTACTATCAA